>NC_090286.1:4965000-5265000 GCF_037392515.1 Haliotis asinina | reverse complement strand
GAGAAAAATGACCGGTCTCCCGATACGCAAGAAGACGGGATACAGTCATTTTTCTCTCATTTGCGCAACCCTATTTGCGCTACAGTTTGCCTGTGTTCGAGCACACAGTCCGAAAACAGTAGAGGAAAATAAGTCTGAAAGATGTACGTTCCTGGAGATTCGAACCTGAAACTTGATGGTGTGAGTTGTCACTTGTGACAAAACACACACACACACATATACATAGGGCATATAACTTTAGAGAAGACGCCAACCAAAGAGGATAATCAGTTATAGATTACACTTTCATTTATCGACCGAAACAAACTCCTTTGCACGTGAAGGGAAAAATGAAACCGTGTACTAATGGATCACACTTGATGACACCAGGTGTTTGCAATCAAGGTTTGCACGCATCTCCCTACCGCCAGCCATTACGTATCAAGATATGGTATGGATAATCTCCGTTTTCTACCAGGCGAACTGCTGAATGAATGAGGCTGTTTTAAACTGAATTTTAGTTGTACTATTGTGTCTCAGTCTAATCACCAATCAGCAAATGCTGGTCTAAGACTGTTAATCCTTAAAATCACAATAATTGGATTCCGGTTGCTATGCCGAATGGATGAAACGTGCGTAGTGTGTAAGAACAGAACTGTTAGAGATCGCTGTTCTTGGTGATGTCACGTGTTCAACCTGTTCTTGGTGGTGTTGCGTAAAGATACCATGCATGTCCCGTCTCTTCCCTCGGAGGTTACTCCTGTCATACCCTCCTACGTAACCTCAGTTCTAATACGGCCATATTTCCCGGTTCATCAACATGCGAAGGAAAGATTCGGTATTTCATGTTTAACTGGAAATCAGAAACTAGCAACATTCGTAACTACTCGTGTCATTCCGGCAAGCCGAATGGCGTCTTCTTACAGGTCACGGAAAGAAACGAGTAGTTCCGAATGAAACTGGTACTAGAGAACGCAGGGATCAATCGCCAGGATGTGTTTGTAGAAACGAAAACTGACAGTGACACGTTTTCCCGATGCATTCGGAAATTACTGAGATCTTGCGAACGATCACTCTTGAAACAACGTCTCTGATTGCACAACTAAATCTGAATACCTCCAATCACGAGTCTTGAACACTCGCACCATGAAAGGGCCGTATTAGAACAGAAGTTACATAGGAAGATGTGACAGGAGTAACCTCTGTGGGAAGTGGGATTGGGTGGTCAGGCTCTCGTTGACTTGGTTGACACATGTGGATCGATGAGTGATATCGATGTTTATGCGGTTGATCACTGGATTGTTTAGTCCAGGCTGGATTATTTTAGTCAGATTTAGTCCATATAGGTGGAATATTGCTGTGTGTGGCGTAAAGCAAAACGCACTCACTATTCCAGTGGTCTTTATTCCCCCCTAATCATGGTAAATCCCGGGTCACAGAGAGTTGATGCAACCTGAAACCGAAGTACACAACAACAAAAGGTCTTTCATTGGTGATATATTACCTGTGTATCGAAGTTATTGTCTGGACCTGATGCATGTTGGCAGTGTTTCGACAACTCTTTTCAGATACTAACGTGTGTTCGCAAATGTCTTGATAACGTGTGTATGTCTTTGTCAAATCCAGTCTTGAAATAATGGTTTCATTGGTCTGTATCTGTTGATATAAATCTCTTGAATTTGTGTACTTGTGCGACCTAAATATTTCAGCCTCCGCCCAACCCCAAGATATGCTGAAAAAAACAGTCAGGCTCCTCAGGCCGTAGTGGTATTACAGATTGTACGTTAGCCTTCATCTAAGGCTGCGCTAAGCCCATAGATGTATTGTAATTCTATTCTTTAAAGAGACATGTCTGTCATTTTGTATATATCAGAGACTTGTGCAAGTCTAGTTCTACGCAAATATGTACCAATACACGCGAGTTTTGCCGTCTACTGACGTATCCTAGACATACGTCTACAACATACGTCGTCTATAATTACCCAGAAATGATCTAATGAAGACAGCCTTATCAGATAAACTGAACGTCTTTAATTCTGATCTGCTATAATTCACCAATTCAAAGCGTGCGGCAGGCACGTCTCGTCGCCCGAAATGGAGAATGTCACATGACTCCCTAAAAGCCTGTCCACCTGAATGGCCAATTTTAGCGATGTGAAATAAGCAAGAACTCTATCGTTGTATTCGTCGCGGAAATTGTTCATGTCGGGAGCGGAAGTGGATAGTAGGCGAGGGCTAATGTTTGCTATTCATATGAGACGGCGTTCCCCTTCTACAGCCCTTATGTTTTGAGTGATTGAAATAGTCGCAATGCGCGCGATGTATGTTCATATGAAGTGTCTGGGACACTCCCGATAATACGTCTACTAGACCATAAATGTGAAATTCCCATGTGAAGTAATTTTGACAGTAGTTCCCGTTATTATCTACGATTGGACAGGTGTCGTGACAACGGTTTGAAATAATACACTAACTCTTAGTCATAGTGTCAGGTCATATGTCCAAGTGTATCCATGAACAACCAATTACAGATTACCAGTTATTCAGTAACTGTCCCAAACTATATTTTAGGCAAAGTGATGCCCGATCTTAATGATTATATAGAATATATGTCTGATGTGACTCCTTAAAACCGATGAGAAGTTATAACGTATACACTGGACGTCATCTCTCCCCGAACTTAAAAATTACAGTCAAGTCTTAGAAATACCTCACAAACCATTCTTTTACCGTAAACAATTGCAGACTTTCTTATTTTTCAAAGGAAGTTAGATAATAAATTTTTAAGAAATAGCACATGGACTGTTAAGACCTCAAAGCTTTCGCCTGAAATTTGCAGCATTCAAATTCAATTTTTTGTTTGATTTTTTTTTTCAATCTTTGTGTGCATGAAACTTTGGGGGAAGTATTACTTGTTATATACACTGGACATTTGTTACAGCAGGTGAGGTGACCAGTCCACATATCGCTCTTCAGAGTGTCAGGCCATTTGTCAAAACTTAAACGTTACCACATACTCCCAAATATTTGGCACAGGAAATACAAAACATGCTCGTAGACGACATTCATTTGAAATCTGCGAGTGGGACAACTGCACAAGGAGTAGAATTCAGAATACCTGGACACGTGGGTATAAAAACAACAGTCAAATAACACGATCAGTTAACTCACTTACACCCAATTAAATAACGGAGTCTCAACTATTAGGATTAGCTTGGGTGACATGTTAAAAATTTGGACGTCGGTTTTTCTTTAAATATACACATGGAAAAATAATTCGCAACGCCTATGTTGTTTAACCCCCTATATAACCATTTTAATTTGTTTGTTTGATTATTTTAATCATACATTGCTTCTAGACATGCACGGGTTACGATCACAGGTAAAAATAACGTGAAATACATGTGTCATTGGTTAATCAAATATCAAATTCTAGTAATCTGTTCTTACAGCTCGATTACTTCGAGCAACTGATTTTATTGTTGATAAGCAAATGTGTGACCTCCTCAGCTGACAACCGCTCAAAGATGGCAGGTTATTGGTGTGTGGAATGCGGGCATGCCATGTGGGGTTATTGCAAGATTAGATAATTATCATCCCCAACGCCTATCAAACGAACGTCAAGCACGATGTCATTGTATTTTGAGGTTATGGAGAAAGGTTCACTGGTTGGACGAATGTCGAATTCTTCTATTCCTGACCAGTGGTCAAGCTCGTGTTTGGCGCATGATACTGCTAATACTGCGCATGATACTGCTAATACACATCCATGACACATCTGACGTGACACATCAGACGTGACACATCAGACGTGACACATCTGACGTGACACATCTGACGTGACACATCTGACGTGACACATCTGACGTGACACATCAGACGTGACACATCTGACGTGACACATCAGACGTGACACATCAGACGTGACACATCTGACGTGACACATCTGACGTGACACATCAGACGTGACACATCTGACGTGACACATCTGACGTGACACATCAGACGTGACACATCTGACGTGACACATCAGACGTGACACATCTGACGTGACACATCAGACGTGACACATCAGACGTGACACATCAGACGTGACACATCAGACGTGACACATCTGACGTGACACATCTGACGTGACACATCAGACGTGACACATCAGACGTGACACATCTGACGTGACACATCACTGACATCCTTGACACAGTTGTTGTGCATCATGTCTATTTCCATCCTCTGAGCACAAGGTCAGTCTTCATGGACGACAATGCCATGCCACATCATGCCGTTGGTCATCTCGTTGGTGAGCGGGTGCAACTCAACCATTGCCCGCCAGGAGTCCAGATTTCAATCCCACAGAACAAGTTTGGGACATTATGCATCTCGAATATGAGAGAGAAATCCTCCAGTTACAAAATCTTGATGTATTGGAACAAGCCCTCCATCAAGAATAACATACGTCAGATATAGTCACTGAGGAGGAGGGTCAGGGATCTCCTTGCAGACGGCTACATAAAGCTTTGACAATGTGATTGGTTGTTGATACTTATGACATTTCCTAAGAGTTCAATACCAAAAATGTGGCAATTATTTGACCATAGCTATCAGCTCCATTAAAAATGAGTCAACTTTGTCAGTTGCTGTTAATAAACTTCTCGACCTTCCTGTATTTGGGAGGATCAACAATACATGGATGAACAATACATGGATGAACAGTACATAGATGAACAGTACATGGATGAACAGTACATGGATGGACAATACATGGATGAACAATGCATGGATGAACAGTACATGGATGAACAATACATGGATGAACAGTACATGGATGAACAATACATGGATGAACAGTACATGGATGAACAATGCATGGATGAACAGTACATGGATGAACAATACATGGATGAACAGTACATAGATGAACAGTACATGGATGAACAGTACATGGATGAACAGTACATGGATGAACAATACATGGATGAACAGTACATGGATGAACAATACATGGATGAACAATACATGGATGAACAGTACTTGGATGAACTTCTCGTCCTTCCTGTATTTGAGAGGATGAACAGTACATGGATGAACAGTACATGGATGAACAATACATGGATGAACAGTACATGGACGAACAGTACATGGATGAACAATACATGGATGAACAGTACATGGATGAACAATACATGGATGAACAGTACATGGATGAACAATACATGGATGAACAGTACATGGATGAACAGTACATGGATGAACAGTACATGGATGAACAATACATGGATGAACAGTACATGGATGAACAATACATGGATGAACAGTACATGGATGAACAATACATGGATGAACAGTACATGGATGAACAGTACATGGATGAACAGTACATGGATGAACAATACATGGATGAACAGTACATGGATGAACAGTACATGGATGAACAATACATGGATGAACAGTACATGGATGAACAGTACATGGATGAACAGTACATGGATGAACAATACATGGATGAACAATACATGGATGAACAGTACATGGATGAACAGTACATGGATGAACAATACATGGATGAACAGTACATGGATGAACAATACATGGATGAACAGTACATGGATGAACAATAGATGGATGAACAGTACTTGGATGAACAGTACATGGATGAACAATACATGGATGAACAATACATGGATGAACAGTACATGGATGCACAATACATGGATGAACAGTACATGGATGAACAGTACATGGATGAGCAGTGCATGGATGAACAATACATGGATGAACAACTTCTTTCTTGCAGTGAGAGCGACCTTTCGGTGCAGGTTCTAGTGCCGTTATATTTGCCATCATGTATTTGCTATTTAATCATGAGGCAGATTATCCAGGTCATAAGTTTCATTGAGGGTAGGATTTGTTGCTTTGCTATGGTTGATGGTTACATAGTGATGCTATAGAACGCATGGGGTGTTGCGATACTTTTTTCCATGTGTATAGATGTTATAATTCAGCCCACGCTCGATTATCCAGATATTGTATGTCCATTCTGTTCGCTACCATCGAATACTGAAAACAATTTCTTATTGGCTTATTATCGTGATAGAATGGAAATCTAATGCTCTGCATAATTAATGATGTTTTCGCAAAGGAAAACTTCATAATAGAGCGAATATAACGTGATACCCCACGTTTGATCAGACGGAAGATTGGGGAAATTCCCCAGGAGATTTAACATAGATGTTTCGTGTCCATATGAAATAAAACTCCCATGTTTAATTCCAGACACACAGACTTTCATTCCTTCCTGACAGGTACACGTCAGTCTGCCTGAAAGTAACGACATTTAAATTACAGGACAAATAAACCAGCCTTATCGCGTGTTGTTATAAACGACAAAAAATATTCTCTCGAACGGTGTTTGGGGCACGATATCGTGACATAGGGCATGAACTCCACGAGGATAATATTCTCGGCGCGATATAATTTGTGATGCTTGCATGCAGGCATCGTTGTTGTGATGGTGTATGTTGTGATGCTGCTGATGAAGTGAAGGTCACCAAATTGTGAACTCTCTTGGGGAGAGTGAATGATTACTCTGGTGAAATACTACACGGAACGGTATGTAATGTGACATTTACAACATTCCGGATTTCGTCACGGCCTGCAAATAGAATGTGAACAGAATGCCAGTTGCTGAAAGCATGAGCAAGCAACAACGTCATCGGGACGGGAAGCGAACATGTACAGTCAGACAGATGATGTGCCCGGGAGATTGTATCAGAATCGCTGGGACGGTGGAGGTAGCCAAGTGATTAAGCGTTCGCTCGAAGACCTGGGTTTGAGTCTCCAAAGGGATTAATGTGTGAAGCCCATTTCTTGTGTCCCCCGCCATGATATTGCTGGAATATTGCTACAAAGGGCACAAATCTAAATTCACTCACCCAACAGAACGCACGCACGCACGCACGCATCCACCCCTTCAAACCCCCACCCCCACCTGCCTAGATCTCCCTGTAATAAGTAGCTGGTCATCGGATCTACAAATGTGGGTGAGTTTGAGGGTGAATGTGTCAGCGAATGCGTGCCGACAAGCCAGATTTTAGGATGCATTCGCCACAATGTATATCACAGTTTGGGACGCTGGAGACAGGTTTCACACTTACAAAGTGAATTATCGAACCCGGACTTCCCGTGTGACAAGTGAAACCCCGCACCACCAAACCACCACATCGGGCTTATGAATGATCCAAGTGTACAGTCGTTAGATCTCGAGAAACCTGCCACGATTTATACCATAAACAACATGTTTCCTTCCTTTCAGATGAGATTCCTCGGTGCACTCTCTGCGCATTTCCTTGGCAAGTTCTCCATCGATTTACACTCAGTTACATTATCGTCAGTTCCAGCTGTAGATGGTAAATATCACACAGTTATTAAAGATCTCGACTCTCTTCTAGAAGGGCAATACAAGTTATCATACGCAGATATGTCTCATGACACGCAACTCTCTGACGCCATTGTAACGCTGGCCACGTGATACCAGGAATTAGCCTCTCTGATGTTAACATCAAGATAAAGCTCGTATAACTATACAGGGAGCAATTGAAGTAGTTCCACCCTCGGCCTCTGGAATCTGTTTCATGGTTTTGTATTCCAGTAATTGATATGACAGATAATTGTCATGAGAACAACACATTAAACTGCTCCAGGTCAAGATGACCCCCTCGGGCTTGTGAAAATGGCCGCGTTGATAACGAGGATATTTCTTTATGGGGATAGACAGAATTGGGTGTTATTTGTGATCTGGGATTGACAACAGTTCTGACGAAGTCTGTTTTGTACTGAATGAGAAATAGTTGAACGGACACGAGTATTCCAGTGGTAAATGTAGACACATGCCACTTTGCAGAGTTACCTCCCTTAGATATACCAGAATGCTATGGCCTAGATTTTCGAAGCTCCCTTAGATCTACGATAATCGTAAGTTAATGTTGATCTATGGCTCAGACAACTATCGTAGCGCCAAGCCAGCTTCGAAAATCTTGGACCAGGGGCCTGTTTCACAAAACTCTCGTAAGCCTAAGATTTCGTAACGTTTCTCGTAGCATTTGTACCTGGCATACTGTAACATAGGAGGTGCAAATGCTACGAGAAAAGTTACGAGATCTTAGGCTTACGAGAGTTTTGTGAAACGGGGCCCAGAGCGCTACGACTGTCGTAAGTTTGTGCTTGCGACTATTTAACTCTAACAGAGCTTCGAAAATCTAGGTCCAGGATGTTTATTGGAGATAATAGAGGATGTGTGGCGTGTGCACAAGCAAATAGTTTATGTCATAGCTGCGTGGATACTATTTACTCAAATCATATTTGTTTGCTTGTTTGTTGTTTAACGCCGCACTCAAAAATATCGCAGCTGCATGACAGGATTATGTGGATAATCAACTGTGGACCAGACGGTCCAGTGATCTTTCTTATAATTGCACATTTCACATTTCCTTACGTCTTTCATTTAACCTTTCACATATGTATCCGTGTGTCGTCAAAGAATGTAAACCCGAAGTTAACTCCCATTACAACAAAAGTCATTACGTTTAAGATGGAGGCACGTGGCCATTGCTACACATCCTCTTCTTCGCGGTAACGACACTATCCTAAATGTCACCCTGATACTCATTGTCTGATCGTCAATATCACCTCATCATCACTAGCGGCTTCTTATAGCATGTGGGCATTATCTGAGCCTCTGTACAAAACTGTCCTTATGTGATTGACAGACCTGGACGCGTTCACCGCTGTGAGTTGCTTTTAACTTCAGCTGTGATACCTCGATAGAACCCTCACTGCGCCCTTCTCCAATAGACGCTATATAGATGCTACCATTATGCTACCATTGTGCGACCTAAATATTTCAGCCTCCGCCCAACCCCAAGATATGCTGAAAAAAACAGTCAGGCTCCTCAGGCCGTAGTGGTATTACAGATTGTACGTTAGCCTTCATCTAAGGCTGCGCTAAGCCCATAGATGTATTGTAATTCTATTCTTTAAAGAGACATGTCTGTCATTTTGTATATATCAGAGACTTGTGCAAGTCTAGTTCTACGCAAATATGTACCAATACACGCGAGTTTTGCCGTCTACTGACGTATCCTAGACATACGTCTACAACATACGTCGTCTATAATTACCCAGAAATGATCTAATGAAGACAGCCTTATCAGATAAACTGAACGTCTTTAATTCTGATCTGCTATAATTCACCAATTCAAAGCGTGCGGCAGGCACGTCTCGTCGCCCGAAATGGAGAATGTCACATGACTCCCTAAAAGCCTGTCCACCTGAATGGCCAATTTTAGCGATGTGAAATAAGCAAGAACTCTATCGTTGTATTCGTCGCGGAAATTGTTCATGTCGGGAGCGGAAGTGGATAGTAGGCGAGGGCTAATGTTTGCTATTCATATGAGACGGCGTTCCCCTTCTACAGCCCTTATGTTTTGAGTGATTGAAATAGTCGCAATGCGCGCGATGTATGTTCATATGAAGTGTCTGGGACACTCCCGATAATACGTCTACTAGACCATAAATGTGAAATTCCCATGTGAAGTAATTTTGACAGTAGTTCCCGTTATTATCTACGATTGGACAGGTGTCGTGACAACGGTTTGAAATAATACACTAACTCTTAGTCATAGTGTCAGGTCATATGTCCAAGTGTATCCATGAACAACCAATTACAGATTACCAGTTATTCAGTAACTGTCCCAAACTATATTTTAGGCAAAGTGATGCCCGATCTTAATGATTATATAGAATATATGTCTGATGTGACTCCTTAAAACCGATGAGAAGTTATAACGTATACACTGGACGTCATCTCTCCCCGAACTTAAAAATTACAGTCAAGTCTTAGAAATACCTCACAAACCATTCTTTTACCGTAAACAATTGCAGACTTTCTTATTTTTCAAAGGAAGTTAGATAATAAATTTTTAAGAAATAGCACATGGACTGTTAAGACCTCAAAGCTTTCGCCTGAAATTTGCAGCATTCAAATTCAATTTTTTGTTTGATTTTTTTTTTCAATCTTTGTGTGCATGAAACTTTGGGGGAAGTATTACTTGTTATATACACTGGACATTTGTTACAGCAGGTGAGGTGACCAGTCCACATATCGCTCTTCAGAGGGTCAGGCCATTTGTCAAAACTTAAACGTTACCACATACTCCCAAATATTTGGCACAGGAAATACAAAACATGCTCGTAGACGACATTCATTTGAAATCTGCGAGTGGGACAACTGCACAAGGAGTAGAATTCAGAATACCTGGACACGTGGGTATAAAAACAACAGTCAAATAACACGATCAGTTAACTCACTTACACCCAATTAAATAACGGAGTCTCAACTATTAGGATTAGCTTGGGTGACATGTTAAAAATTTGGACGTCGGTTTTTCTTTAAATATACACATGGAAAAATAATTCGCAACGCCTATGTTGTTTAACCCCTATATAACCATTTTAATTTGTTTGTTTGATTATTTTAATCATACATTGCTTCTAGACATGCACGGGTTACGATCACAGGTAAAAATAACGTGAAATACATGTGTCATTGGTTAATCAAATATCAAATTCTAGTAATCTGTTCTTACAGCTCGATTACTTCGAGCAACTGATTTTATTGTTGATAAGCAAATGTGTGACCTCCTCAGCTGACAACCGCTCAAAGATGGCAGGTTATTGGTGTGTGGAATGCGGGCATGCCATGTGGGGTTATTGCAAGATTAGATAATTATCATCCCCAACGCCTATCAAACGAACGTCAAGCACGATGTCATTGTATTTTGAGGTTATGGAGAAAGGTTCACTGGTTGGACGAATGTCGAATTCTTCTATTCCTGACCAGTGGTCAAGCTCGTGTTTGGCGCATGATACTGCTAATACTGCGCATGATACTGCTAATACACATCCATGACACATCTGACGTGACACATCAGACGTGACACATCAGACGTGACACATCTGACGTGACACATCTGACGTGACACATCTGACGTGACACATCTGACGTGACACATCAGACGTGACACATCTGACGTGACACATCAGACGTGACACATCAGACGTGACACATCTGACGTGACACATCTGACGTGACACATCTGACGTGACACATCTGACGTGACACATCTGACGTGACACATCAGACGTGACACATCTGACGTGACACATCAGACGTGACACATCTGACGTGACACATCAGACGTGACACATCAGACGTGACACATCAGACGTGACACATCAGACGTGACACATCTGACGTGACACATCTGACGTGACACATCAGACGTGACACATCAGACGTGACACATCTGACGTGACACATCACTGACATCCTTGACACAGTTGTTGTGCATCATGTCTATTTCCATCCTCTGAGCACAAGGTCAGTCTTCATGGACGACAATGCCATGCCACATCATGCCGTTGGTCATCTCGTTGGTGAGCGGGTGCAACTCAACCATTGCCCGCCAGGAGTCCAGATTTCAATCCCACAGAACAAGTTTGGGACATTATGCATCTCGAATATGAGAGAGAAATCCTCCAGTTACAAAATCTTGATGTATTGGAACAAGCCCTCCATCAAGAATAACATACGTCAGATATAGTCACTGAGGAGGAGGGTCAGGGATCTCCTTGCAGACGGCTACATAAAGCTTTGACAATGTGATTGGTTGTTGATACTTATGACATTTCCTAAGAGTTCAATACCAAAAATGTGGCAATTATTTGACCATAGCTATCAGCTCCATTAAAAATGAGTCAACTTTGTCAGTTGCTGTTAATAAACTTCTCGACCTTCCTGTATTTGGGAGGATCAACAATACATGGATGAACAATACATGGATGAACAGTACATAGATGAACAGTACATGGATGAACAGTACATGGATGGACAATACATGGATGAACAATGCATGGATGAACAGTACATGGATGAACAATACATGGATGAACAGTACATAGATGAACAGTACATGGATGAACAGTACATGGATGAACAGTACATGGATGAACAATGCATGGATGAACAGTACATGGATGAACAATACATGGATGAACAGTACATAGATGAACAGTACATGGATGAACAGTACATGGATGAACAGTACATGGATGAACAATACATGGATGAACAGTACATGGATGAACAATACATGGATGAACAATACATGGATGAACAGTACTTGGATGAACTTCTCGTCCTTCCTGTATTTGAGAGGATGAACAGTACATGGATGAACAGTACATGGATGAACAATACATGGATGAACAGTACATGGACGAACAGTACATGGATGAACAATACATGGATGAACAGTACATGGATGAACAATACATGGATGAACAGTACATGGATGAACAATACATGGATGAACAGTACATGGATGAACAGTACATGGATGAACAGTACATGGATGAACAATACATGGATGAACAGTACATGGATGAACAATACATGGATGAACAGTACATGGATGAACAATACATGGATGAACAGTACATGGATGAACAGTACATGGATGAACAGTACATGGATGAACAATACATGGATGAACAGTACATGGATGAACAGTACATGGATGAACAATACATGGATGAACAGTACATGGATGAACAGTACATGGATGAACAGTACATGGATGAACAATACATGGATGAACAATACATGGATGAACAGTACATGGATGAACAGTACATGGATGAACAATACATGGATGAACAGTACATGGATGAACAATACATGGATGAACAGTACATGGATGAACAATAGATGGATGAACAGTACTTGGATGAACAGTACATGGATGAACAATACATGGATGAACAATACATGGATGAACAGTACATGGATGCACAATACATGGATGAACAGTACATGGATGAACAGTACATGGATGAGCAGTGCATGGATGAACAATACATGGATGAACAACTTCTTTCTTGCAGTGAGAGCGACCTTTCGGTGCAGGTTCTAGTGCCGTTATATTTGCCATCATGTATTTGCTATTTAATCATGAGGCAGATTATCCAGGTCATAAGTTCATTGAGGGTAGGATTTGTTGCTTTGCTATGGTTGATGGTTACATAGTGATGCTATAGAACGCATGGGGTGTTGCGATACTTTTTTCCATGTGTATAGATGTTATAATTCAGCCCACGCTCGATTATCCAGATATTGTATGTCCATTCTGTTCGCTACCATCGAATACTGAAAACAATTTCTTATTGGCTTATTATCGTGATAGAATGGAAATCTAATGCTCTGCATAATTAATGATGTTTTCGCAAAGGAAAACTTCATAATAGAGCGAATATAACGTGATACCCCACGTTTGATCAGACGGAAGATTGGGGAAATTCCCCAGGAGATTTAACATAGATGTTTCGTGTCCATATGAAATAAAACTCCCATGTTTAATTCCAGACACACAGACTTTCATTCCTTCCTGACAGGTACACGTCAGTCTGCCTGAAAGTAACGACATTTAAATTACAGGACAAATAAACCAGCCTTATCGCGTGTTGTTATAAACGACAAAAAATATTCTCTCGAACGGTGTTTGGGGCACGATATCGTGACATAGGGCATGAACTCCACGAGGATAATATTCTCGGCGCGATATAATTTGTGATGCTTGCATGCAGGCATCGTTGTTGTGATGGTGTATGTTGTGATGCTGCTGATGAAGTGAAGGTCACCAAATTGTGAACTCTCTTGGGGAGAGTGAATGATTACTCTGGTGAAATACTACACGGAACGGTATGTAATGTGACATTTACAACATTCCGGATTTCGTCACGGCCTGCAAATAGAATGTGAACAGAATGCCAGTTGCTGAAAGCATGAGCAAGCAACAACGTCATCGGGACGGGAAGCGAACATGTACAGTCAGACAGATGATGTGCCCGGGAGATTGTATCAGAATCGCTGGGACGGTGGAGGTAGCCAAGTGATTAAGCGTTCGCTCGAAGACCTGGGTTTGAGTCTCCAAAGGGATTAATGTGTGAAGCCCATTTCTTGTGTCCCCCGCCATGATATTGCTGGAATATTGCTACAAAGGGCACAAATCTAAATTCACTCACCCAACAGAACGCACGCACGCACGCACGCATCCACCCCTTCAAACCCCCACCCCCACCTGCCTAGATCTCCCTGTAATAAGTAGCTGGTCATCGGATCTACAAATGTGGGTGAGTTTGAGGGTGAATGTGTCAGCGAATGCGTGCCGACAAGCCAGATTTTAGGATGCATTCGCCACAATGTATATCACAGTTTGGGACGCTGGAGACAGGTTTCACACTTACAAAGTGAATTATCGAACCCGGACTTCCCGTGTGACAAGTGAAACCCCGCACCACCAAACCACCACATCGGGCTTATGAATGATCCAAGTGTACAGTCGTTAGATCTCGAGAAACCTGCCACGATTTATACCATAAACAACATGTTTCCTTCCTTTCAGATGAGATTCCTCGGTGCACTCTCTGCGCATTTCCTTGGCAAGTTCTCCATCGATTTACACTCAGTTACATTATCGTCAGTTCCAGCTGTAGATGGTAAATATCACACAGTTATTAAAGATCTCGACTCTCTTCTAGAAGGGCAATACAAGTTATCATACGCAGATATGTCTCATGACACGCAACTCTCTGACGCCATTGTAACGCTGGCCACGTGATACCAGGAATTAGCCTCTCTGATGTTAACATCAAGATAAAGCTCGTATAACTATACAGGGAGCAATTGAAGTAGTTCCACCCTCGGCCTCTGGAATCTGTTTCATGGTTTTGTATTCCAGTAATTGATATGACAGATAATTGTCATGAGAACAACACATTAAACTGCTCCAGGTCAAGATGACCCCCTCGGGCTTGTGAAAATGGCCGCGTTGATAACGAGGATATTTCTTTATGGGGATAGACAGAATTGGGTGTTATTTGTGATCTGGGATTGACAACAGTTCTGACGAAGTCTGTTTTGTACTGAATGAGAAATAGTTGAACGGACACGAGTATTCCAGTGGTAAATGTAGACACATGCCACTTTGCAGAGTTACCTCCCTTAGATATACCAGAATGCTATGGCCTAGATTTTCGAAGCTCCCTTAGATCTACGATAATCGTAAGTTAATGTTGATCTATGGCTCAGACAACTATCGTAGCGCCAAGCCAGCTTCGAAAATCTTGGACCAGGGGCCTGTTTCACAAAACTCTCGTAAGCCTAAGATTTCGTAACGTTTCTCGTAGCATTTGTACCTGGCATACTGTAACATAGGAGGTGCAAATGCTACGAGAAAAGTTACGAGATCTTAGGCTTACGAGAGTTTTGTGAAACGGGGCCCAGAGCGCTACGACTGTCGTAAGTTTGTGCTTGCGACTATTTAACTCTAACAGAGCTTCGAAAATCTAGGTCCAGGATGTTTATTGGAGATAATAGAGGATGTGTGGCGTGTGCACAAGCAAATAGTTTATGTCATAGCTGCGTGGATACTATTTACTCAAATCATATTTGTTTGCTTGTTTGTTGTTTAACGCCGCACTCAAAAATATCGCAGCTGCATGACAGGATTATGTGGATAATCAACTGTGGACCAGACGGTCCAGTGATCTTTCTTATAATTGCACATTTCACATTTCCTTACGTCTTTCATTTAACCTTTCACATATGTATCCGTGTGTCGTCAAAGAATGTAAACCCGAAGTTAACTCCCATTACAACAAAAGTCATTACGTTTAAGATGGAGGCACGTGGCCATTGCTACACATCCTCTTCTTCGCGGTAACGACACTATCCTAAATGTCACCCTGATACTCATTGTCTGATCGTCAATATCACCTCATCATCACTAGCGGCTTCTTATAGCATGTGGGCATTATCTGAGCCTCTGTACAAAACTGTCCTTATGTGATTGACAGACCTGGACGCGTTCACCGCTGTGAGTTGCTTTTAACTTCAGCTGTGATACCTCGATAGAACCCTCACTGCGCCCTTCTCCAATAGACGCTATATAGATGCTACCATTAAGGGGTGGACCGTTTGATAATCGGAGAATGGGGATAATTAAGATTATATTTCGTTGCATATACTGACGATACCATTATACCTCGGGCCTAATCTCTGACAAGCAATTTGTTCGCCGGACACAATGGATATCCGGAAGCTTGATTGTCACTAGAAGAGCAATGTAGTTCGTCTAGTATTTCACACACAGCTCTTCTACAAATTTATTTGATTTGTGATGCCTTTGAAAACGTTTGTGGTGGACCTTTGGAAGACGTTTCATAAGTTGACGAACAAGAGACAAACGTTATACTGTGTTCTATTTCTTATTTTTACTTATGTTCCCGGGTTCATCAAATGAACACTGTATTTGCGTGTGTTTTTGACGGTGGGAGCACACCTTTTCGTGGCCACCAGGTACCATCGTTATGTGATAATATTTCAAAGGAACACGCTCATGATGAAGCCGGAATTGAACAATGCGCTGTATTCTTAGCGGAGACTTCTGTTTATGCAGGGAAACTCTGGCCGAAAATATGAAATATATTGATATTTGGTTCCTCAGTTCTTTATCTGGCAGTGTCTCCAGAGGTTAGGTTTAGGAGAGTATATGTAAATTTCAAAATGTTTTTGGAATATGCATTGAGTTATGTATGTTTTTATAGTTTCTTCCCGGACCATTCTTTGGAATGCTAAAGGTATGTACATAGTCTCTCTTACGTTTTTGTCGACCAGGTAGGAATAAGCAAAATAAATATAAAGTAAGACCCAAAGCGCGCATCTGACCTCGGGGCAAGATTATGCCTAACTGGCATTTTACGCCTTTGCTTTGACACAGTTGTACAGATTAACAATCGACATATTCTGTTTGTGACCATTCAGTGTAAAGCATGTCAACGATCATTCAAAATAAGTATTGTGTTAAGTCGGTGATGTCAAGTAGATGTCAGTGGTACTTGTATGAAGATGAGATCATGATGGAGCTTCGACATCACCTCTAAAGGAGCTACCCTACTACACCCCATCCCCTCTAAAGGAGCTACCCTACTACACCCCATCCCCTCTAAAAGAGCTACCCTACTACACCCCATCGCCTCTAAAGGAGCTACCCTACTACACCCCATCCCCTCTAAAAGAGCTACCCTACTACACCCCATCCCCTCTAAAGGAGCTACCCTACTACACCCCATCCCCTCTAAAAGAGCTACCCTACTACACCCCATCGCCTCTAAAGGAGCTACCCTACTACACCCCATCCCCTCTAAAGGAGCTACCCTACTACGCCCCGGAGCTAGATGCTGCCTTTGCAACTTTATTGAACACCTATCCAGTTTTTTTTGTCGGGAGGTTAATGTTCACAGTGATTGATTGATTTTGGTATTACGTCGCTTGTAGCAATATTCTAGCAATATCACAGCGGAGGACACTAGAAATGGGCTTTTCACTTTGTACCAACGTGGGGAATCGAACCCGGATCTTCAGCGAGACGAGCGAACGATTCAACAAAGTCAAAGAGTCTACCACCAACTACCTCAAGTCCCTGTAGCATTCATGACAAGATTATAGTAAATAATGTTATTAACTTTACAAAGCGCCTTTCTTGCTGATTGGAGGAGACTACCTATGTATTGTTAACGGTAATTAAAAGTCTCTTGTCTCCACTCGATGGGATATTTACACAATTCGCTACAGGAAAATGGCTGAACGCTTGAAATGTCAGCTTCTAAACTGACGTAATAGCTGCATGAAGTTGTCTTGACGTGTCGGAACTGACAAGTGCATCAGGTCGTTCTTGAGACTGACCAGACTGTTGTCACCTGTGATGTGGATCTGCACCTACTGGTAAAGGTTACCTCAACGTCAGTAACGGTCTTCGCAAAATCATCGCTTGTCTCCTCTAGGACAAACATTTTAAATGCAAGACACTTCCCACAGAATGTAGGAAGCCCTTCCTTTCAGTCTCGGCCATACATAAGACAGAAGTTTAGTTTCTTTTGGCTGGTTTGAGTTCAGCTTTTCTAATCGGAGACTAATCAATATGGTCTTCAGATCCTCGTCTTGAATGGATGTTGCCATCTTAAAACCGGTACTTTAAAACTCAAGAAAGCTGCTCCCTGATTGGTTAATGTTGACTTCCGGTTAGCGTTTAATTGGTCGCAAACGATAACGATTTGATCACTGATGATAAATCCTCAGATTTACCTGTGGCAATAGCGTTCTTCTCGATCTTTTATCGGAACTGGGTGTAACTGATCATGATTAAAACGGCTATTACTGCAAGGTTATCGAATAACCATTGCAAAACAAGGATAAAACAGTTGCAGTGCAATAGATGAATATGATAATAATTCGAAGACTAACTCATTGTAATTAGCACCTGAAAAATATAGCTGTGTTCTGTATTTGTTCTTCCATATATGCTAAATGAGTTCACGTTTCTGTTTTTTCCAATATTTGACAGCAATGAGAATTCAACTTAACGCAGTATTGTTTATCCACTATCTCCACACCATTTTGTTTTCACATATTTCCCCTTCTTTGTACGTAGGTTGACAACTCGTGACAATGTGTATTTGTTCTTGGTAATTATATATGATAACAGTGTGGTTTATGCAGCAATTGTTCTCTTAACAAAGGATTGATTTTTGTTTCTCTGGTGCTGAGAAAAGTTAATTATGCCTGGAGACCTTTCCACTATTTAGTTATTCATAATTTTTATCATCTCTCTATAACTGAAGGATTATTTTCTTATATACACCAGCGTGGGTTGATGTCGTCATTGTTCGCTAGAGGGCGTTTCATAATATCCAGTGCTAATGAAGCGGCGCAGTTATATTTCGTACTAAATCGATTTCTTTCGGTATTTGCCCTCAGTTCATTGTGAACACATAATTTGAGCCATAAGCTGAAAACGGGAGGTATCTCAGACATCTCAATTGCAACACCGACATATGCGTTGATATTTTCTCTTGAGCTCGATATTGTCACGAAATCGTTGAGATAAAACTTGAATGTGAACGACCCCACTACCTGAAAGTAATATTATTTTTATTTGAGCACATTTGATGACGTAGGGGGTGGGGAGGTGGGGGGTGGGGGGTGCAAATGTCAACGGGCAACTACTCAAGCATAGTGTATTAATCATGGTTACCACCATCTGTGGCACTTGTGAGACTGTGTTACAGTAACACAAATGGTGTTGTTTCTGTGGCAGTTTTTACGGTTAAGAATTTACCGTGACAACAATTTAAGAAATCCTCTTGTAAACCAGCAAAACAGAACAAAGACAAGTTGTTTACGTTCAAATTATGTATTGTTATGTAAAGAGAGCAAGGTATACAAAGTCACAAGTCAATATAGCAATGCAGATATCAGGTACAATTCAAGAGAGACCAAATCGAAGTCAATGGGTCACAAAATACAATATAGCCAACTCACCAGTCTTGGCGTGAGAGACAATCAACTATGACAGCAGATAATGCAGATTCAGGCGTTGACGGGTTTTGATGATCAAAAGCGTTGGCAGTGACTCCCGCAAATATGAATGAATATGAGTGTCGCCCTCCGCACGGCAACCAGCCTTTATATATATTTACTAAGTCATTCCCGAAAGTTCGGGCACAAACGAACATCGTCAACACTGTAGAATGCCCTAGAATATGTCTCCCGGAAGAAAACATCGAAAACCAGGAGCAGATAAATTCCGGAAACCCAGAAAGCTAAAAGTGATGACCAGCTACCAAAACGAAATGTGACCCATCACAATTAACATTCAAAACACTAAATATTGTGACCCAATAATAATTCTTACTGAATTAACAACAAAATATACAGAAAATACATACTCGTAACACAGATATAACACTGTGTTACAGTAACACAAATCGTGTCGTTTCTGTGACAGTTGTAACACTGTTACAGTAAAACAAATCGTGTCATTTTTTCTGTAAATGGCACGATCGTGGATCATCGAACAATGGAAATGCCCTCCTTTCTTCCGTTTCCCAGGTAAAAAGACAGATTTAGACAGTAGAAATGTTCCAATATTTCGAGACTTGCGCATATTAAAAAAGGTATGGACCCATAGAAATCCGGTAAATTCAAAACCTAGGCTGGCGAAGGAAGGAATACCCAAGAGATTTATTTATACTCTATATATCATTCCATGTTACAACTCACTGTCATTTGTATTTTTAACACAGATATTTGTATTTTTAGCACAGATTAAAATTTATATCAAATCTGATTGTGATGAAATGAGGTACCAGTCGCATTGCCTCAAAATTTGGTCAAGCTGCCTCGGATTTCTGATCAACTTGCGCCAGTGAGATTGCCAAAATGCCCCCAATTTATTCAAAATGATTCAACATGTGCCATAAAAGAATAGGTTGGATTTTTTGTCAAATCTGAATTTACGTTCTTCACATAAAAGTCATATGTATAGTTTTGAGATTACTAATCGAACATTTATCAAATATGTTACATCCTAATAATCTTTACCTGAATAGAACATAATATCAAAGCCGAAAAAACTATGCCTAAAGTGCAGGACCAAGCCCGTCAACTAATATGTGTCTCCGTATTAGGTGGAAAATTCGAGTTCGTATTTTGTGTGTTTACTGCGAGTTTACAAACTTTTAGTTCACTTTTAATCACGGAAGGTGACTTTTAGAATGCCTTTACCTCCATGAAAAGTTTTCATTTCGTTAGAGTTCTCCTTTAATGTAACAATATTCAGTGAAAACGTATGTGCATCACATGGTTGATCTGTTTATCTTGTTTTACAAATAATATGTGCCAAAGTAACGTTAGATAAGAAATGTACTTTTATGTATTACATAACTGAAAGTCGACAATTTTACAAGCATACCCACAAATACAAGTTACAAATACAAGGAATTGGACTTTATGACTTATTTCCCCACGACGATGTTTGTGTCTCGAAACTGCTTGTGTGTGTGTGTGTGTGTGCGCGCAAAAAGTAACGTTTGACTGTTGGCGTAGTTTTGTCATAGTATCGAACAAAAAAACACCTGTTCTCGGACTCTTCTAAAGTAAATGTATGATGTGATGGCCGCCATTCGGTAGTTGTTGCCTATGTCGTTGACGAAGCGTTAGTGCAGCAGACCCCGGGAACCAGACCGGGACTGGTATTTTAAACATGCGTCTCTGATTCCCTCACAAACATTACAATGCCATTTTTCCTTGGTAATAATATGTTGAGTCATTTTCCATTGCCTAAAGATTTTGCAGACTGGGTTCCTGTCTGATGTCAGATCTCTTATACTAAGGCTTGTTGGCAGATGAATTCATACCGGAGGCCACGTGGCTGTGAAATTCTCGGTACGAATGAGCAAAGTATTTAGACCTCCCTCCATATACCATTTCGGCTTTTTTTAGTGTAATCACACTGTTTTTGCTTTACCAGCCTTAATGCAAGTGGCATCCAAACTTGATTACCAACAAAGGATGATTTGTGCTGTGAGTTCAGCTCGCTTAAATTCTAAGCACTTCCCGTTTTCATGTTATTACTTCCGGTTTGGAAAAGTACACGTTCAGAGTAAGACCGTTTTATTAGAGAAAGTAGGAATGAGTGAGTTTAGTTTTACACCGTACTCAGCAATATTCCAACTATATGTAAACAATCGATTGTGCTCCACATAATCTAGTGATCAACAGCATGAGCATCGACAGAAGCCTTTCTGCATCAGTAAGTAGTCGGGACAAAAGCGATGTCGACTGTTCAATTCCGACTATATCATGAGGTGGTGATGACACCAGGTGTTCGCGAAAAGATGAGCGATATCTGCCCCACTGGAAGGGGCAGTCAACGAAATACATAGCGTATTGCATCGAGCACCATTTTTGTGACTGATACACCCATGTGAAATATCCTCAAAATGTCTACATTAAAACATTTTGAAAGCTTTAGTAAGTCTTTCATGTGTTCTTGACTGAAACACAGAGTCGTATCACCTTGTGCAAAATCCAGGTACAATACCATTCTCGAACCTCAAAGACTGTGAAACACAAACACCAAAACCTGGAACTGTTGAAATATTTTGCAACATGAATTGAAAGTTGGCCATTAGCAAGTATTACAGCCTTGTGAACATGAAACGCATGAGTTGGTCTCACTTTTTCTCTAACTTCAAGACCCGTTTTAGAATTGATCTTCAGTAACCCACGCTTGTCGTAAGAGGATCGGGTAGTTAGAGTCGCTGACTTGGGTAACACGTCATCTTATCCAAGTCACGTAGACTGATGTTCATGCTGTTGATCACGGGAGTGTCTGGCACAGACTCGGTTATATACAGACTACATATAGCAACAATACTGATGAGTGCGGCGTAAAACTAAACTCACTTACTTACTTAATTTCAAATTCAGTTTGGTAAACCAGTGGAAGAAAATTTGTTATTTGATAGTTATTGGACGATAGAAAATCATCGATATACATTGTGACCCCCCTGCAACATTATGCTGACAAGCTGTGACGTCACTAGAATAGTGGTCAGTGTTTAATGGTGGCACTTCCGGTTTGACGTGTCCAATGGAGTATGACTCTGAAAGTGAAACAGATAGTCATAAACTAGTACCTAGAGAAAAAAGTTATTTCAAAGCTGTTGGTGAAGGTATGTATCCCACACGTATGTACAAGCCGAATTGCTTCTCGAATAAATGCGTACAGGCTACATACTTCCAGTAAGACAGGGACATAGTCGGGAGGCGAGATTTGTCACCTTAAGGCAGAACAAGCAACATGGTTTGTCGTTAGCCTACATACACCTAATGGTCAGAGTTAAACAGTTAACACTGGTCAAGCAGGTTATGTGTACATGAACGCTCCGTGATTACATCCTGGTTATTAGAATTGTCAAAGTAATTATGAGACGCGCGGATATGTATTAACGGCCAGGAAACTGACACCAAATCAAGGAGCTACCAAGTTCAGTTGTACTGGTCCAGGTGTACGGTGTTGTGGACACGGGGAGCACACTCTCAGCAGATGACTGGAGGCTGACACAGAAACGTGGCCAAGGAACTTCATTTTATATACTTGGACTGTGTCTAATTCACGTCAGACCCGTGGACATCCAGGCTAGAAATGATCCTCAGTAATCCATGCTTGTGGTCAGAGGCGACTAACAGGATCGGGTGGTCAGGCGCGCTGATTTGGTTGACAGATATCATCATAACCCAATTGCGTAGATCGATCCTCATGCTGTTGATCACTGGATTTTCTGGTCCAAATTCGATTATTTACAAACCGCCGCCATATAGCTGGGATATTGCTGAGTGTGGCGTAAAACTAAACTCGCACACTAATTCATTTCAGAACTGAGGAAAACAGGCGGTTTTGGATTGTCTTTGCCAAATATCCCTCAGATCATTCAAAGACTAAGTGCGGTAGTGTCCAGTTACACTAATAGGAAAGGCACGGACCTTCAATTCCAGTCAATCGTACGCCTGATCATTTGCAGTAAGACGTGCATGCATGCACTTGTAAACATCACGTAAGAATGACCATTCAAGTGATCTTGGTCTTCAATAACGGCACCCGAATGCATTCCGACTCATACCACAGGCTTTAGAAACACACAAAGTCATAATCAAATATGATGTCATGTGATTCCACTCACTGACAGCACGTCACAGTGACCAACCACTAACATTCATTCGCCTTACAAGGGGTTCCAGAAATTTCACAATTACACACAAGCGACAAAAATAAGACGGAAATAGTCGCATCCTGCAGCAGCGGTGGCATAAACTTATGGTTAAAGCGCTCGCTCGTCACACCGAAGACTCGGATTCGGACCCTTACATGTACAATGTGCGGAGTCCATTTCTGGTGTCTTTCCAGGCATGTGGAAGCTGTTATTCAGGAATAACACAAAATGTTATGGATGTCAACGTCGTCATTATTGTTTACACAACGTTTCTGTGCTATCCATCCGACATAACATTTTTTCTTAGACCTATAGTGACACTGCATTTTGTCACAGGCTAAATTTCTGGATTGGACCCCTGGTGAATAATAAGATTGAGATATATCACACCGGTATATCCGGGATGTTAATAGCATTCCTTATTTATTAACCAGAAACACAAATAGCCTTTGTGATGGATGATGGCTCTAATATAAGAATTCACTGTAGACGTATCAGTATCAGTGTTGTAAAACCACCCACGCCAAGAGAGTGTGGTGAGTCTGTCGTCAGAGGCACTGTATGGTATGATTACCTAGTCACTACCCTGCAGGGAGCCTCAGCGCCCTACGCATGGTCTTTAATTTTAAACCAGAGAAGACCGAATGGGGCTGATGGATAGATAAAGCCACAGAAAACATGTTAACTACTGAATTTGTTCTCTGCAGTCGGTGGCGTCTGGAGTTTGACGACAATATGGAAATGCACGGAGCAACAACAACCGCTATTATTATACATGTATACAAGGGGATACGCGCCGTGCAATGAAACAAATTATTACCCTTAACTCTACTTGTTCCCGGTGTTTCGTGTAATGTGCATACCCCCTTGTAATAAAAATCAATAATAGCTATTTATTTGAATCTATGATCGTTTGTTCAACAATTCTTATCCTAAGTTAACTAAAATTCTGAGATTTAAATGTTCAGTTGGCAATGTAAAATTATGAGGATTCGCAATCTTAATTTCACTTTATTTGATTTAGTTTTTTTGTTCACAGGTAACTCGTATACATACATCTACATGTGATGAGATCTAGTCTTGTGAAGACAAACTGACAATGGCATGGAAGTGACCCAGTGTGGTCAAGGCGGGTTGACAGTCAGACACATTGAAGTTTAAGGTCAACAAGTATCAGTTTCGTAAACAAAATGACAAGTATGTAAGTGATACCCAAGATGTCATGTCATGTGCAGACAAATATTCGTCGATATTTGCCGTAGAAAGTCTTCATATCAAGTCTGATAAACCGGGGTCAGTACCTTTAAGTTAAAGTGCAGACTAAACGAGCTTGACTGGTGCAGACTAAACGTGGCTGAAATATATCGGTGAAACCCATGGTGTAAAATCGGGTGCAGACTACAGGTGGGTGAAGTATATCGGTGAAACCCATGATGTAAAATCGGGTGCAGACTACAGGTGGGTGAAGTATATCGGTGAAACCCATGGTGTAAAATCTGGTGCAGACTACAGGTGGGTGAAGTATATCGGTGAAACCCATGGTGTAAAATCTGGTGCAGACTACAGGTGGGTGAAGTATATCGGTGAAACCCATGGTGTAAAATCTGGTGCAGACTACAGGTGGGTGAAGTATATTGGTGAAACCCATGGTGTAAAATCTGGTGCAGACTAAATGTGGCTAAAATATATCGGTGAAACCCATGGTGTAAAGTCTGATGTGGACTGAACGTGGTTATATAACAAGGTCAAGTCTGGCACAGACAAACCGAGTATCATGTGGTGGGTCAGGTATTTGAGGTTACCCCCATCTTGGATCTTACCAATTTCATGGACGAGGTGAAACCTAAGAAGGTCAAGCCTACAAGGTCATACCTGATACATGCATACATATGATGGCATGATGACAGACAGCACTCTGACTTCCAACAGACACGATCTTCAATAAAACCAATGACGACTTGATAACATCAGAACCTGATTCAGGACCAAACAACTGTATACAAAAATAGATATGGGGAAATGCGGCAGATGACCTCGTTATATCTGGGGCACTTTCAGGGCTTTTTGCACATGTAAATAAATCATCCTGTATTTCAAAACAGGTATCTCACGAAATTATTGACCTTGATCATGACAGTTTGTACACAATATCTGAAGTGTGTGTATACAATCTGTGTAGCCTGGGCAAGACACTTGTTGTTGATGTTGACTCCGATTGGCAACGCCGGTATGCCCTCAGTAGCTCATGTCGTCATACAAATTTGGAGTCTGACGCCCACCAGGCGACCTAGCAACACACAACTGTGCCAACAGTTCACAGTTGCCCTAGTTGAAGTGTATGTCCCCTGGTTTTGTTGCACAGTTTCAAAAAGGTATTGTGCGTTGTTTATTTACATCGGCTGACTTCCATAGATATTACTATATTTACTAAATAATGATTTTAAATGTTTCATAGAAAGTTGCAAGTATCGATAGGCCGCTCGTGTTTTTGAGCTAGCATGTAAGGGCTGGTCGTGTATGTGGCATCGAACTCCACGGCATGGTGGTTGTTCATGCTATCAGTCATTGGGTTCTCCTAAAGATGCATATTGCAGAATGTGATGCAAAGGTCAGTCTGGTTGTGGCAGCCACAACACTTGCTCTTCCTCAAACTTGTTCGGCAGAACTTCTGAGTAGGTCAAGGGGCACGGAAACTAGTTATTTAAATCCGCTGTACGCAGTTGCGGCTCTTGGACAGCAGAGCTGCGTCCCTTGTACAAGCAAGAAACCTTTGCTTGTGGGTTCAAATCCTGGTTCATCCAAATTATTAATATTTTATCAGCGTTATATCTGTGCTCGTGACAAAGGTCAGGTCTTTCCTCCCATAGTACGCTGGAAAGCTGTGATATTGGAATGTGTTTCAAAGTGGAGTTTATCCTCAGATCCCTCTCTCACTCACACACAAAAATGACCATCCCTGAGTGTATATGAGACAAAAATATCTCAGTGTCACCCGTTAGTCCAGGTACCTGTCTTCCAAGGACCATTTGACCAGTAAGTTATGTCGCGCTCTAAGAGTCCAGTCATGCATGGCCGAGTAAGCAGATGAAGGCTTGGCGTACCAGCAGCCTCGCGATATATTGAAGCGCATTAATATCTTCCTTCTATATTTAGCCTGCCAGGAAATCCAAGCTGAACCAGATGGCGGTATATTTTTCTGACAAAAGAGGTCATGTTTTGACTGTTGAACGGAGCATGATGTTGGAAGTGCACACGCGTATTAGCGATACTTGTTTCCAACGATTGGCCTTTCCTTAATTTCCACCTCTTACTCAGGATATATGTGGTTGCGCCCTCGCCACTGAATACTAACTATTAAACCAGAATTTATTCAACAACATTAGCTGATTGTCTGTTACTTCAATTAACAAACTAGTCATGTGATTGTAACACACAACATGCACCCAACCAGCCTACCACCATATTGCACAGATAACCAGCCTTTCAGTCAACCAGCCTACCACCATATTGCACAGATAAGCAGTCTTTCAGTCTACCAGCCTACCACCATATTGCACAGACAAAAGGCCTTTCCGTCAACCAGCCTACCAACAATTTCCACAGGGAATAACCTTTCAATTATTCAACCGACCAGTATATTGCACAAAAATAAAAACAATCCTTGAATTAACCAGACTACCACATTATTGCACTTATGGGTGTTTTAATTCAGGAAAACTAAGTTAAACTAAATGACTCCCTGAGTAATGTCATGTTGTTTTCCTACGTCATGTTGTTTCCCTAACGTCATGTTGTTGCCTCAACTTCATGTTGCTGCTCTAGTTGTTGTTGTTAAGCTAATGGTATACTGTTTCTCTATATTGTTGCCCCGACAACGTCACAGAGCTGCGTTAACTTCAGTGTTAATGTCTCCCCAACATTGTTATCATTGTTGCTCACTGCAAAGCAAACCCTGGCGTGGCAGCTCTGTTTCTGAATACACAGTACACACTTTACGTAAATACACAGCCGCAGTATGCGACGCCACTTCCTTAGTGTTACATATATCCTACAAGTAAACTAGACGTGGGATAGTATTGAGTAGAGTCAAGTGTTGAATAAATATACTCTGTGCGCTTGAAAATTAAATTGACCTTTCTGCCCAGTGTTAAGTGACTGGGTCTGAGCAGGTGAAGCGGCAGCGCTGCGTTAATCCGGCACCAAGGGAGACGTCATCTGCTCTTTTCAAGGAGAATCTCTGTCGCCCTGACCTCTTGAGGCTACAGTCTGATACATTTAGCAAACTAAACCTTTTCCAAAAAAACCCGGATCCAGTGAGTAACAAAGTACTCTTCGGTAATCCTTAAAAAAATAAAAGTAATAATTTTCCTTTCGTAGACAAATTATATGCACACATACGTATATATTCCCATTTTCTCAATTAAATGAATGATAGACCCAAACCTATACATTGCTGCACAATATCTAGTGAGTATTTCTTAGCGCTGCATCAGCAGTTTAGCAGCTTCCAAATATAGACTTGTGTCAGTCATGTGATTATCCCTCGCTCAACGATCCCACCTAGTGTTTAGTGGGCAATGAACCGTTAAAGTGTTTAATTTTCTAACATCTGTGTTTATGACGTGTCAAGCAGTGTTGGTGATCTGTCACTTTCTCTCAAGAAACTATATTATAATACAGGCGTGATTCATTATCGATGACAGTTGACTTAAAGCCACATCTACTGGAATGTTGAACCACGTGACCCCGGAGGTATGAATGAGAGTGATGTAATTCATATCTGAAAGGATTTAACGATATAGTGAGAGGTGTGTCTTTTCCTGGATTTGATGAATGTGCTATTGCTTTATTAATTCCGTGCGTTACGTTTTCACTTTTGGTGTTTGTGATGATTGATTTCAGAAGGAAAGGAAGTCATTCAGGGGTGCTGGAATCCATGATCCTCGGTGATTTTGACCTGAGACCATGTCGTAGAATAAAGTCTCAGTTCTGACCTTTGGTAGGATTATATCTGTGATCTCTGGTGTCATCATAGTGGTAAACGTTTCACATTAATTTTACTTTCAACCTCAGTGGAGCACTTGCTGATTCCTCTTAGTTCTCACTACTGCCAAACATTTGAGATCATCACATTACAGATCATGACCTTTCGCGAACATGAACTTTGACGACCCAATAAATTGACGTTGACCGACCAAAACAGCTTCCTCCAGCAAGACGGCATCTGTACCTCAAAGCAGTCATGTGTTGAAAAATACTTTGTTGAACCTCTGGGTTTAAAAATTGAAATGTTAACCAACCAAAAGAATATTCGGGAAAGGTAATAGATAGTCATGGGCAATGCTGTCTGTTCCGTCCCAATATTTGTTCTGTTGAAGCAAAAAACGTCTTTAGGAGTTTCCCGTATTCACATTTTCGAGGCCACATTAACAGAAAACGTGTTCTGACTGTCCTGTACTTGACAACGTGCTGATTGGCCGAGCAAACGGCCATTTTGATGTGGCAGAACAATAGAGCCACCTGGAACCCTAGGGATC
Source organism: Haliotis asinina (assembly GCF_037392515.1). Classification (NCBI taxonomy): domain Eukaryota; kingdom Metazoa; phylum Mollusca; class Gastropoda; order Lepetellida; family Haliotidae; genus Haliotis; species Haliotis asinina. The sequence continues at coordinate 5,235,754 of NC_090286.1, read as the reverse complement.
CCCCAAAATTGATTGAGTTAGCCATAGTTCGAGATAAGTGTTATATAATTAGCCATGAAGTTATATCGACTTAATCGGAAAAATATATTCACGCCTAGGAATCGACCAAACAAGGCCTGAACATTTTCAGCCACCATCAGACATGGGTGTATACTCTCTTTTGTGCGTTAGTGTACCGCGACTTAACAAAGATTTTACTCCAGCCTAGAACGTGATTGGTTGATTGTTTGGTTTATTGGTTGTGGCGCAGGTGCAAACACAACACCATACTTTGACCTTCGTAAACATCACTTAAGTCATCTTCTCGCCAGGGAAATCCTCAATAGGCTCGCTTGTTTTAGCACACATATTCTGCTTTGTAAAAACGCTTTTCGGCGGACAATGGAAATGTAAAACATCCAGTTTGAAGAACCTAATAACGAAAAGTAATTGGCCTGTTCGCTGAAATGATCGAACACTAAGACTTCCCGGGATTTTTCTTGTTTTTCATTTTGTTCGCGTTATCTGTTGAGAGAAAATAGTGTTGTAGTGCATCTTGCACTTTCTGATAAGAGGGCTTATTAAAAAGAGAGGGATTGCCGGCAAACAATACTCTCTGATATCGTGAGGTTTTACTCATGTCGATGAACCCGTGAAAATACCGATTAGAGTTGGTCCTCTGCAACCTCTGCGCGTTATAAAAGGCGCTTGACATGTCATCGTATCCCAGCTGTACGGACAGACGATCCGCTTATTCAACACACACACACACACACACACACACACACACACACACACACACACACACACACACACACACACACACCTTCCCCCTCCCAATGTCAAGGGGAGACTTTGAGATGACAAAAGGGTTTAAGAGGATAAGCCGAAGGGAAAGTTGAACGTATCCAGAGCGTTGAAAGAAGTTGGATGAAAAGAGGTTTGTAGACTTATCCAGATATCCGGACTTAAAGCCAGATGGAGTCAAGGGAGACATGAAGATACCAAGAGCATTGAGTCTAATTAACGTGCAAGGTCTCCTTTCAAGAGGCAACATTAGCAAAGCTTAACCTTAACTGCCAATCTTTACCTCTGCACCAAAGCTACCTCAGTGACTGACGATGCTTTTAATGCTTTGTGAAATGAGACCCATGTCCACAGATGCACATGCCATCACTGTTGCATCTCCTCAACACAAAAGACAACAAAAGACAACACCTTCTGCCCCGGATTATGTTTGTCTGCGTTCCCAATAACTGCTGTCACCGTAACTGCATATACCTGAACCACACTAATCTCCCAGGCGGATATACTCCTCCAAACAACCCATCAATCAATCGTTCTGGAATCCAGTTTCAAAGCTGATGGACCAGGCTGAAAGACAATACAGTTCTACTCCGCGGATGTGTATATTCAGAGCTACGTTCAACCTATTCTAGATCACACGTCTCTATCGGCCCCATGCTGCCACATCTATATTTGGTCACAGGAGTAAGTTACTGGCGGTTGGAGTAGTTTGAGCTGACGAGTTGAGCTAACGTTACAGTTAAACTATCACAGATCTTTTCCAGAAAAACAAATATATGACTGGAATGGACCGATCATGATTGCCATGAACAGAAGAGGATGCAAGAAAGGGGATACGTGCTTGTGTTGGAATATAAACAAAGTATGGTCAATACATCTGGTTCCGTGTGTTGGAATTTAAATATATATGGTTAGTGTCCAATTCCTTGCGTAGCTGAAATGATGAGACACGCCATTCCCAGACCTGTGTGGCGACATATTGGCACAAGTGATGGAGTGATTGCCTCTAGGGGCCCTATCATGAGCCTGGACTGTCAAACCAGTGGTTGACAATATGAGAGACGACCATCATACAGTTAGTGAGTATGGTTTTAAGTCGCTCTTAGCAATATTCCAGCAATATCACAGCAGAGAACACCAGAACTGGACTTCATACATTGTGGGGAATCGAACGCGGGTCTTTAACCAATAGACAACTCCACCATCCCGACCACCGTACAGTTAGTCAGATATTGCAATCGACAAAACATGAGATAGCGTTGATGTATCCGCACAGAACACTGAATTCCTATTGGGAAGGCCTAGTGGTGAAAGTGTTCGCCGTCACGCCGAAGGCCTGGTTTGGATTTCCAGCTTATTATCGATCTACACAATTGGGATGCAGTGACGTGTCAACCAAGTCAACGAGCATAGCCACCTGATCCCATTAGTCACTTTTTACGACAAGCATGCGTTGCTGAAGACCAGTTCTGACCCGGATCTTCACAGGTGTCACTGTCGTTGCAACAGAAAAAAGTTCTGCCATATAATCTTTGCCATCTATTAGACGTTCCAGAATGTTGACATTTTGACCCGAGAGCTTTAACAAAGTAATTTTCACTATAAAATATAATCGTCAGTTTGAGGTATAGTTCACGCATATTGTTCAAGGAAGCTGTTTTTGACTAGCTAATGTCGATTTCTTGCCAGTGATTTTTGATGGCCACGGATCTGAAACGTTTGCCATTTGAGGTTACACAAGATCACAGTTGTGGTCCAACCAATGGTCAGAATCACTGTGAATCATAAAAACTCTAGCACGCTTGATTGACTTCCTGTCCCTTTTGAAATAACTTATCGGATACATCAAAACTTAATGTACCGAATTATTTAAGCAGTGACAAAGTCATCAAATCCAGGAAAAGACGCACCTCTCTCTGCATCGTTAAAACCTTGCAGATATGAATTACGTCAGACACGCTCAACCATACCTCCGGGGTCATACCGTCCAGCATTCCAGTAGATATGGCATTAAGTCATCTGTCATCGGAATAGTCACGCCCGTGTAACGATATGGTGTCCTGAGAGACATATGACCAACACTGCTTGACACGACATAAACACTTCAGAGAATGGCTAACTTAACTTTCATACTGTTCATTGCGACTAAGCAGAATAGATCTTTGCATGTTATATCTACAAATTGAATGCCAGTGGACACGAACGCAAAGAGGCGCTTTAATATCGCAAAACATAGGTGAGGCTAAAATGTTCCCCAAAGGCATATTTTAATGGATTTCGTGGAACAATTTTGAAAATTATTAACTTAAGTGCGTCTTTCATCCACGTTTTGTCCTCAGGGAATGCCGGCATAACCAGTTCAAATATGTATACTACAAAATCCAATAGTTACCAACCCCTATGATCTCTCTGATAATTTTCACAGCAGTATTTTAAATTTCAAATTAGAGATGTACAATTTCAAATTTTCAGTGAATCGAAAAATACCATTACTTGGCTGTGTACACTAATGATGTAGATATTCTTCATAATCAAGCTATAGTTGCCCCGGAAACCTGTCCGCGAAGACGTGTAGGACAAGGAAGCACATTTCTGAAAATTCCTTAGGAAAACTTTCTGTGACACAAAACATGATTTTTACCGCAGGATTGCAACGTAGGCGATCATCTATACTACTCAAAGTTTGTTATGGAGAATGCTTCGATTGTTTAAAAAATATCAACGAAAAAATAATGATTGGAATGTGCCCGTTCACGATGATTGGGTGAGCCATTTAGGGCCTCAGTGCCACGATGAACAGACAGTCACTTTCAGTCATGGGCACGATGTGCACGAGGTTCTTGAAAACCTTTGTTTGGATGTAAAGCGGCCGTGTCTTGTACACAATTATGAGTGAGAGCACAACATAGCTGACTGCAACAGCCCAATACAAATATTACCCTCGTCGTCACAGTGGTCTGACAACCGAAGTATTTGGCAGATGCATAGCCATGTATAAAATTGTTTTTCACGACGTATCGTTGCAAAAGTGTTTCGTTACACAGCGAGAAGATATAGTTTTCCATGACTGCTGCAAGAAATCACTTCGTGACCGCCGCCACGCTCAGAAACGCCATTTTGCGTTTCAGTGCAGATGTGCAGGGTATGGCGTAGACATTGGTGATAGATATGAAAATTCCAACACAGACCAGTATGACCGCTAAGGAATTGGTTAATCATGATCTGAATTAAGATTAAGGGAGTTTTATTGTTTATTGTTAATTGTTCTCCATGTCCCACCCTGGTGCCTGATGACGGGGAGGCACACTGTTGTTTGTTGGCATTGTGTGCGGATAGGTCTTGAAATCAGTGTTGGGGCATTTGCGGGCATACGAGCAAGGAAAAAGATATATAGCACTCGATGTAAATCTTCACCAATTTCAATTTTGACATTTCCCAGGGGTTATAATACGAAAGTGAAAGTCTATGGGGATGTTGGACTTCGGGGCTTTTAATCCACGTTCAGCGTTACCACAAAATGTCTTTAAGTGCAGTTCCACCAATCCCGACTTCAGAGATGAGAGATGAGGGCTGGACATCTATGTCGACACGAAGGGACTTCCTGGAACAGAAACCGGTGGTCCATCATTTGTCTGTGTCTTGGAGATTTGTAATTGTAAAACCTCAGCCATTTGAGGATGGGATTTCCTGGGACGATTTACCTAATATCTGGCGGTCTCTTGAACAGGGGAGGACAAACCAGAATCACTCCTTTGGTTAGGAATGGAAGATGTGAACACTATATTCCACGAGGGCTCAACAATCATTTTTGGGAGCTCAAAAATACTTTTCAGAGGTTCCACTCAACGATTTTTTGTAAAGTAGAAATGATTATTTTTCAGCACTTTGGGAACAGATTGTTTGGGAAATGATTCTGAAACATATAGTAAAACTGAAGTTTTGTTGACAGGCGATCACACTAACGAGGAGCAGACAAACCAAGAGATATAATCAAGGTGAATCTAGGATTCGAACCACGATCGTTGGATCAAGACACATCTTCCAAATAAGACGGAATAGCTGATGTCGGGTCCCGTTTGAGATAAAATTGCACAATCGCAAACCGACTGACGTTACTTACAAAAAATACAATTTTAAGAAATGGTTATAGTATGTTATTGCTCATAGTGTCTTGTGGAGGTAGTTGAGAGCCACTCTTGTAATCCCCACTCAGATAAGCAAACACATATCTAATGCGCTGCGGATTCTTAACCAAGGACAAAAACGGATAGAGTCGATGCCAAGGTCGAAATAGTTATTGCTTTGTCAGCCTGCGATATTCTTTTTAAGTGAAGGATGCAAACATATCAGAGCTGTGGGAGCGTTTTCATCGGGCTCAGATTCCATCAATTTTCAAGCTGATTGAATTAGAAAAACGTACATTTAATTTCAACGAAAGAGACAGTTCTTATGCACAAGGTTCCCGAATGTCTCGAGGACATATCTGGCCTGCATGTGTGTGGATGTATATACCATATAGTGTGTAGTTTAGTTCGTCTATCATCACATTTGAAGAGTAACAGGTTGTTCGTTAGGGTTGTTTCCGACACGTCACTTCCACTTGTGGTTGTGTTTATAAACACAGAAGGATTTCACAAGGTAGCATGCGGAAGCTTAATATATGTGCGCGTGCTTGACGCGCATGACCTTAGATGCTCTGTACTCTGTGCAGTGGGGCGCGAAGCGGATACGATAGGGGACATTTAATAATAACACAACCCTAGCCTGTGAGATTCAAGCTGTTTTCTCGCCCTAGATTGTCGTCTGCTCCGGCTCTCAGCTCGAAAACCGCCCTCCCCAATTTCTACGCCATGGATGCCTTGAATATCTCGGAGAAGGACCAGGAACCTGCAGAGGAGTCACCGTCGTCGATGTCAAGTTTGAGACGACGTCGTCTGCTTCGTTTGGCGTCGGTAGGGGAGATGAAGAACCTGAGAGCACTGCGTGTGAAAACTGACGTAAGTAGGGGTAAAGGTTTGGGAAGGCCACATAACCACCGAAATAACTCATTCATACATGTCGGGGTTCACTAGTCACACCGTTAGTGTAAGGAAAAAGCATGTTGTTTGACTTCCGTGAGTCGGTCAACTGAATCTATGAATGTGTAAATGAGAGATGTTGTCGTTTGTAATGTGGCACTCAGTCTTTATATTTCGGCAGCCATCTGTGTACAGGTTTGTTTAGCTTGTATTACACCGACCTACAAAACCAGGGCCTACATGAGCTAGCATTTACATACACGTATGCACTCAAATGTTAACGAGAGGGAAGGGTTCCGCTCACGCTGGGATACGTTACGGTGTGTACGGGGTGAGGGGCAACGCGTTCGTGCACGCAGGTAGAATCCCTCTAGGTCTCTATTACCTCGCACCTGTGTGTCGGCTCGTACCGGAAGAGTGCGAAGTGAAAGTCACCCTGTTACGCTGTTGGTCAGGGTTCGAATCCGACAAGTCGCTCGTCAGCGTTAGCTCGTTAACGCAGCACGTAAGAGCTCATTCCTCAGTGCACCACCTGAAGTCGAAGTTTCTTGGCAGCTTATTGTCCTGGAGACAACGGGACCCTAAAAAACAGGTCCCATATACGCCTCCGCGTGTTCCATGTTTACACTTTTAACCAGGGTCGACCATCTGCTTATAGCCAGGTAGATCTTAGAAAAACCAACGTCTCCCTAGAAACCCATTTAGGTGGATATGGCGACAAACCTAGAATCATATTCTGGGCGAATCTGGGATTTTGGTGTTCTGTGATCTCTGGTGTTCTGGGGCTCATTTTGTTTCTGGGACTCTTGGTTTTCTGTGACCCCCGTTTTTGTGTGTGATTCCTGGATTTCTGTGAATCCTGGTTTCCGTGATTCCTGGTTTTCTGTGACTCCTGGTGTTCTGTGACTGCAGTTTTTCTGTGGTTCTTGGTTTTCTATGATTCCTGGTTTTCTGTAACTCATGATTTTCGCTCCTGTTTTTTTTTTCTGTGACTCCTGGTGTTCTATGATTCCCTGTGTTCTGTGTTTCCTGGTGTTCTGTGGCTCATGGTTTTCTGTGACCTCCGGTGTTCTGTGACTCCTGTTTTTCTTTGGCTCTTGATTTTCTGTGATTCCTGGTGTTCAAGGATTCATGTTTTTCTGCGAATCCTCGTGTTCTGTGACTTTAGATTTTCTGCTGCTTCTGGTGCCCCTGGTTTTCTGCGATCCCTGCTTTTCTGTAATATGGTAGCATGTAATTGTTGTTCAAAACGAAACTTTCCGGATGGACTGAATGAGATCTGTCCGTGTGATTGACTACAAATAGGTATGATTATAGCATTAATATCGAACGGGATTTATTCCACTGCGTGTCATATCGTTAATACGCACCTGCTGTTCCTTACTCAGTTAAGCCCCTAGTGACCATCCTTTTCACAGTCTGAGTGGTATATCTGTTCTGAAATGACAATGTAGTCTTGCTCTAAAGACCTCAGCCTGGTATTGATTATTTTTTAGAAATTATCATTAAAACTCTTAATTTTAAAGGTCGCATGCAACGTAAAACACAACTTTGCAGATTCTGATACCTTTCGGTAGGCACTTACTGAAACAAATTATCAAAAATTGCCAGTTCAACCAACACAGTTGAAATAAACTTGATGAAAAGAAAAAGCAATCGGAGTTCAAACGATTCACTAAATTTCCCACAGCGTTGGGGGAAAGTGGTTTCAACAGCTGTGCTGCGCAGTGAATAGTTTCGCGGAGCTTGAAACAGTATGCATGCCCAGAATATGAGGTTGTGAGCAGTAGTCTAATCTTGGTTCTGTACACAAACAAGTAAATAATCTACTCGTTACATAAAACAAAAACGTGTTGATAGCGGTAAGCAGTCTCTGTCACAGAGAAAACTCAATGTCTGGTTTATCGACACCTATATGTCTGCCTGCCTGTCTGCTATAGACAATATGCAATACACAGCTTCAGTCATTGACCACATGCAATTTGATGACCATCCTCGATATCTCCAGGGTATACGTTCCGAAAAGTCTCCACTATACCCTGGATGCATCTACGGTCCGATAAATTTATTACCTCCCTTGGCTGGCTTTTTATCCTGTCAGGTGTCTACGCTGGGAAGCTGAGCGAACCATTCACAATTCACTTTCGCTTTTTAATTATCTAACCGATTAAACTTGGCAAACAAACCGTGCAGAGGTCCTCTGAAAGAGGTAGAAGGATTTCTTGCATATGTTTTTAAAAAGGTTTCGGACCTATAAATTTGTCTGTATGATCTCCCCAAATTGTGAGTCGCACGGCGAGCAAACCTTCGCAGTTGCAACTGCTACCTTTGTTGACACTGGCAAGTTCGGTTATAACAGCGGCATTGCTGATTGGCTACTGTGAGAATGCGGAGCCAGCAAAGGGAGGTATTAAAATTTTCGGACCGAGTCGTAGATGCATCCAGGGTATAGTGGAGACTTATCGGAACGTATACCCTGGAGATATCGAGGATGTTTGCTGACTGGAGCTGACGGATACTGGTGCAAACTCTTGTTAGTTTCAAGTCCTGCTTTATACTTGGACGAATAACAGTTTCCAGCAACACAGTAGTTCACCATCTCTACTGAAATGATTTTTGATAGGATCGAACGCAAATTCAGAGAACACGTATTTACAAAAGGTTTCGGACCTATAAATTTGTCTGTATACATTCTATATCTTTATACACATTCTTTATGGATAACAACTTCTTCTAGTGTATATGATTTTGTTTAACAGCGGTATATGAATCCGTACTGAAACGACGCATCAAGTACAACAAAAATGTTGTTATCCATAAAGAATCTTACTTTCTTGTGACTCGCCATACTTCGAAAATGCCCATGAAACAGATCATCTTTCTGAACACGCTATGAGCCCTCAGCGTGTAAGCAAATGAACCAGCCAATCGGAAGCCGTCGTTACACTTGAGTGCACACCCACCCGCCATGACTGGGTTCGGTCCCCTGTGGGCTTCGTTTCGGGGCAAGTAGGGAAGTAAGCCAAGTACAAAATATTGCACTTTTGAATCGCGATTGTACGCATATAATTTTGTATATTTGTTGTTTTTTTACGAGCAGCAATGTATATTCTATGTCATGAATAAGTGTTAATTGTGTTTTAATTATGTATGATATTTTGGTTGCATGTGACCTTGAAGTTTTACCTTGAGACTTGTGCAAATCTACTGACGATGCATCTAGACTGAGTAGAATATATACAGGTGGTAGCCTGTCGCAAGTCCCTGAAACTGCATTCACTACCCCTACACAGACTTTGAATATATACTGGTGGTAGCCTGTCGCAAGTCCCTGAACTTCATTCACTACCCCTACACAGACTTTGAATATATGCTGGTGGTAGCCTGTCGCAAGTCCCTGAACTTCATTCACCCCACCTACTTTCTGCAATGGTAACGGTCTCTGTGAAGCAAGTCTAGATTTTCTCAGGTTCAGATTCTTTCTTCTCACTGTGGCTTCTTTTCAGTTTGAAAGGAAGTTATGTATTTTCTTGGATTGGCATTCCAGAGATTGAGGAGATAAAGGACATTTTGTATGGATATTCTGTATAGGCGACCTTTCGACATTGGTTCTAATGTCTTTGTGAAGTGAGTGGTATATTGTTTGTTTGTTTGTGTCGTAATTAGTATTCAGAGACTAGTCGTTAGTCTAAGACTAGGGGCAATGTTTCTTGTCCGCATAGCAATAACGGAAACATAATAAACAGTGATCACTATGAGATGTAGTCTGTCTCACAGTCCCTGAACCACATGATTTCCCTACTGCCTTGCCCTCCCTGCGATGGTAAGCCCTAAATGAAGCAAGTGCAAGGGACTCCTTTTCAATTTAAATGGGTTTATTTGTTACAGTAAAATAAATTAAATTCAGATAGAAAGAGTTACTCTATTCAAGAAGCAGCGTTCAAGGGTATAGAGACTCAAAATCAACCAAGTCAACGAGTCTGACAGTCCATCCATATAATCGCTTTTAACGACAAGAATGGAGGTGGTGGGGTCCCATCCTTCCAGGAAAGCCAGTGGAGATCAGTCTTTGCGATGTAACTAATGCGACGATAAATTTTAACTCACTCGCTCACATTGCCATAGGTCCTGGGCAAAACGAATCTGTGATGGCCCAGATGTGTCACAAATGAACCATACCGTCATCACAAGCCGACACGCTTTACAGGAGCCTGTTTGATGGTCGTGAAGTTGCTACAGAGAAAGGATCTCGGTTGACCTAGTTTTCTAAGGCGCGACAATTCGCTATGCAGAGTTGCGTCCCTTGGCTCGTCAGACAGTGAGTGAGTTTAGTTTTACACCGCACTCAGCAATATTCCAGTTATATGGCGACGGTCTGTCTGGACCCGACAATCCAGTGATCAACAGCATGAGCATCGATCTGCGTTTTTGGGAACCGATGACGTGTTAACCAAGACAGCAAGCCTGACCACCCGATCCCGTTAGCTGCCTCTTAGTTGCCTTTTACGGCAGGCATGGGTTGCCGAAGACCTGTTCTACCCCGGGTAGACCTTCCTGGATTCATGTCCACGTCAGACAATATGACCGTGGGTTTGAATTCCGGTTCAGTTTCTTGGTCTGTCAATTCCTACCCGAACTCGCTAGTTTACCCAAAGAGGTGACCGGTATCATTTTGTAGCTTTACACCCAAACCAAGCTATCACACCGTCACATAACTGGGATAATAATAATTTATGATGAAAATAGGGAATATTTGTAATAAATATTTAAAATGCGCACATATCCACGCTCGTAGGCATGCTCTAGGCTGTACATCCAAATACATACACAATGTAATAGAATTAAGAAAAGCTACAATGGAATAGATACATACTACATTTAAAAAAAAATAAATAAGAAAATTATTTATGGCATTAAGCAAAGAGGTGAGTTTTTGAGATTTGATGTAAGAGTCCAGAGATTACAGGAATACTGCTCGAACGGGTATACGTCCACTGTGAGTCAGGGTCATTTGCCAAGAGGGTGACTTTTATCGTCGCGAAACGTGCACGCCAAAGAGGTTACGATGCACAAAACCCAATGAAAGCGTTAAGAGAGGTAAGCCACACACTGCCACGTCGAATCCTAATTCGTCTGTTCGCATGACAAGCAGCGCTGAAATAATACCGATGGAGCCTTAATTTCTAGCTGATGAGTTTAGTTTTACGCCGCACTCAGCAACAGCCAAGCTATATGGTGATGACTTGTGAATAATCGAGTCTGATTCAGATAACCCAGTGAACTACAACATGAGCATCGATCCACGTAATAGATACGATGACATGTGTCAACCAAGTCAGCCAGCCTGACCATCCGATCCCATCTTAGGACGAGCATGGGTGGCTGAAGACCAGTTCTAACCAGGTTCTCTAAAGTTAAACTCAGTCAGGAGCCCTGGTCTGTCTGTTTTCACCTGATAATCTCCCTTGACCCCCATTGCCAAGACGAGCATTTAGGAAACTCACAAACTGAAAGGGCCGGATAAATCCCAGAACGTAAATGGAGTAAAACTGAATGTGTCCCAAAAGACATGATAACTGTTATCAACACACCACTAGATTGAAAACAGTCGCCGAAAAGCACAGTAGACGTAAGGTCCAAAACACAATGTATCAGATATTGTCCATCGCATAACCTTTCCTGCACACTCCAGTTTCCGTTATCGTCAAACCTGGGGGCGTAGTTTCTTTTGATACCCGTGAGTATCCGGGTTACAATTGGTCTTCAATAACCCATGTTTGTCGTAAGAGACGACTCACGGGATCGACTCACGTCATCGCATCCCAACTGCACAGATCAATGCTCATGCTGTTGATCACTGTATTGTATAGTTCAACTCCGATCATTTACATACCGCCGCCATATAGCTAGAATATGGCTGAGTGCGCCGTTATACAACAACGAAACCTTACCTAAGTTGAAAATAGTTGCCAGTGTATCAACTATTGTCCATCGAATAACCGTTCATGTCCGTTGTATTGTTTGCTGGTAACATGCATAGATGTGTATTTTTTTGACGACAGTTTAGATGACGTTAAGCAAAATCAAAAGCTGTTCAAGCGTCAGATCATCCCATTCGTTCACGGAGGATGATGGTGCCTTCTTTGATTCGGTTGATGGTGTTCATGGCGATTGTAGAAAATACCGACAACGTATACCGTGCTCAAGTCTCGTTCCGCTCGTAATGAGACAGTGCTATGTTTGTTGGTAGAGGGCTACTCCTTTGCTGGAATGGAAACTCGGATAACTGTTGACAAACGACCTTGTTATCTATCATCACGAAACGACGGCATTCATTATCAATTTAAACAACAACACTGGCTGTCGTCATCGCTTAGAAATAGCTGTTGGCTTAAAATCAAAAGACAGATATTTGACAGGTTAAATCAGAGATTTCCGTTCGTATCAATCGTCATCACTTTACGCGCTATCTACAGATGCGTAATTATCAGATTCTACGTGGATTCGGTGATTCCGTGACTTGCACGTGGCTCGTAGTGCTAGTATGTGATTGAAGTCCGCCGGTTGGTCGGTGCCCACAGCTATCATTAACAGCTCCAGTTCCGTTCTTGATCGATCCCACTTTCCTTAGCTTATTGGCTTCTACAAACGTTAACTTCGCAAACTTATTTCTTCTACCATTTACGGTAATTACGCGAAACCAACGAGAATGCAATCCTACAAGACCTGACAATCACTTCTATTAATCCACCCGAATGCACACCAAGAGCTTCGTGGGAAAAAAACACAACACTTGATCCATTTCTCTCGTCAGACTCGAAATACCTCGTTCATAGAATCTGTATTAAGCAACGGTAGAGATTCGTGCCAAATTGACCAATGTTGCAATTGGTTTATGAGCTAAATCCCGTTTTTCCCTATTTCCCCGCCTCCAGGTACGAGTTTGCATGACTGAGACAGACGGCTTCTTGCCAGTGCCATCTGATGACACGACCATTGTCGTCTGCTTCACTGTCTCTTGGCAATTCACGCGGGATTATAAGAGACACTGAACCCATTTGTTAACCAATTCTGGGATGAATGGAAACAGTGGTCGAGCGGACGACCAGTATTCGCAGAAGGGTCATTGGCCCCGTCATTTTGTAGACTTCACTAAGATAAACATGCCACTTGATTCGAGGTCTGGGATAAATGTACTCGTCACAGTTGGAAAAGTTAATATTATGTGACGCTTCCTGTGTCGACGAAAGTTTCACCTTCGTTTCGTTTTAATATTTCATAGCACCGGAGGGTCATGTTTTCAAAGAGAACCAGAAAGGAATACCGGCGATATTAAACTTGGTATCACTGAACTGTGTCCCTATGAAAAATCAATGTCATTCCCTCAGTGGCGGTACAACTTGACGACGCGGCGCCTAATTGGATTACTTATTCTACCTGTAAATACATATCATATCTGATCTGAACGTCTACGACAGGAACGTACTTCCAACATTCCTGTTGTGGCTGCGAGAGATAGGCTGTCAGTGCTCAGTTCGTATTGATTGCCATCAATATACCACCAACAGCTGTCGTCAGTTACAAATCGTCGTATTTTCAGGATTTGATAACCCACGAAGATTCAACCTTTGCCCATCCACGGTGGGGAAGAGGTCGTCGAATTCGCTTTTTATCCACTGGAGAAATGGCTGGCCATGACAAGAGACCAAGTCAGTTGTTTGTGCCTCGGATTTCAGTGACACCTGTTGGACTACGCAAAAGCTTCAGGTGAGAGTTTCAGGTGCATTAATGAAACGCTATATTTGATAATGATGTATCATGTATGACAAGTTGTAAATCTTACTGAAAGAACAAGCAGATAAGTGGTCAAATTTCATGTGTGCTTGTTGAAAGACTTCTGTTCAAAGCAGTGCCCCATTTAACTTTGTGTTTCAGCTGAACCAACTTGCGTTCAATGAATTAGATACCACATGTATGCTTGTTTTATCAAGGATGACTTTGGATGACTTGAAATATTTATTAAGCTTGTCAAACAAAACGGCAAATGATTCTGGATCAGCAAGTAATTCTTTTAGCACCATGGCAGAGGAAGTCTGTTATTAAAGAGCAAAGTTGATTCGCTTGGCTTAGGGGGGTGAAGCAGGTTGTTGATTAGAAGAGAGTTCTTGGCTGTAGGGGACTTGTCCCAAGATCATGTTAACAAGATCATTTGTTCAATTATGGACATTTCTCTGTACTCTGTTGGCTTGCCAGCAATGTTTGGGTGTTTACCATGCCTTGTTCCTCTGGTGACATGTCGACTCATCAAGACTCTGTCATGTAATTACCAAAGGGAAACTGTGAAAGGGCAGATGCCATATGCATGGTCACAGACCCAGGTGGTGTAAGACAGGATATATTGTGTACAGGTCATCAGTGCAGACCAATAATCTAGTAGCAATGTCCAACATAACACCTCTTTTTGCACTATATTCTCAAAGAGTGAGAACATAACAAAATGACATAATGCTTGTTGCTCCAAATTCTTATTAGATTTGGTTCTTTTAATAATTAATTTTAATTAGTATGATATTGTTTTTTCGTTTGACAATTGCCACTTGCTGCTTATCTTTCAAGTAGATTCTTTCAAGTAGAATTTTGAATTACCATCTCTTTGTTATTGTAGTCATGCTATTTGACTATGTGACTATAATCAGAACTGACAATTTTGATGTCTGTGCTATCTTCATGTGCAGGCACTGGATACAATGGCACAGCTGAGCTCCTAGAGCGAATAGTTAAACATGGGGCTGTTAGTGAAGACTTGTGTAACATTGTCACAGTAGTGTCACAGATAATTGCTCAAATAACTTAATATCTGTCTGTAAATAGAACCGTGTTTTGGATTATTGTCAGCATGTCATCCAAATCATTATGCCCATGGATGGCTATATAGGGTCTGCCATGATGATTTGATCTAGTCAGCTGGAGGAGATTGACCAGCGCTCCTTCTTCTAGATGAGATGGCTCAATATGTGTTGACCCCTTTCCTATGATTTGATGGAGGAAGGCAGTGTCAGTGATGGAGATGCTGCTACAAAATAGAACCCAGAAGCACGATGCCAGACAGCAATTTCTAACATGGTGCTTCATCCAATGTTCAACTAGTTAAATATGTTTTACGTAATTTTAGAAATTATGTTTCTTCTACTCTTCTCTCTAAATGTTGTAGAAAAAGACATGTTTTATTTCTTTCATAGGTTACAGATATTATTGAATTTGAGTTCAACACGTAACCCTTTTTGGCTGACTGGAGATTTGAAGTGTGAACAGATAGGTGTGAAGCTGTTTGGAGCACAGCTGGCTTTACCAACAAATCTGACAGCGTGGTAGCTGTTAAAAAATAGGATCCTGTGGCTTAAGGGAATTGTGAATAAAAATGTTGTTTTTAACAGTGCCTCTAATATGATTCAGTATCACAAGGGGAGACAATTTGGGGCGGGTTGTAATGAGAAAGTTTTATTATGTTTTAACTGGTCTCAAAGTTAATGTGCATGTTCATTCTCTATGCTGATCATTGTGATCTGTTTTTGAAATAATTTCAACTTCGTAACAGAAAACTGACAGCCATTATCACTTGTGTTTTTCTGTTGAGGAGATAGAGTGTGATACGTTAGTGTCATGCATCACTTTAATCTGTGCGTCACAGATAATGAATATAATTTTGGACAATAACAAACAAAAACAAAAAACGGAAGTCAAACTATGCATCTTAATTAGTCTGTGGAAGGAAACAGATTTTATTAAAACTTCTGTAACTGTTCCATGGTGAGGTTTTTGATACTCTCCTTTCTGCTGAAAAGTGACAAATCTGATGCACAGTTTAATAGGAGCTAGTATTAAAATTAATATTGAATGCAAAAGTGTATTTACTTTTTGGTAGTAATGCTTATTCAAAAGCTGACAAAACATACCTCACTCATCTTAATGATATCATGTTTTGTCGCTCTATATTTGAAAAGGATATCGATATGGTATATGTTATGTGCAGAATATGTATTGTGTGGTGCAAAGTAAGGTTGGGTTTTGTAGAACCTATACATTAAGACAATGTTTAAAGTGTATTGCGTTGCAATCTTCAGAACTTCAGTTCGCTCACTTATGATACACATAATGTTAGTACAAAATTTTCAAATATAGTTCATATTCATGGTTTTAATATAAGAGACTGATTGTAAAAGTACATCCTGATTTAATTATAAATGCATTGTGAGTTTTTCATGCATGTTTGTCTGATTTTTTAAAATGAGGGACAAAATAAATTACACATTTTGTTTATGTAGGAACCATTCCGTTCACCTATTTCAACTGGAAAGCATGCCATTGTATGCGCAGTTTAGAACTCTTTTTACTCTGCGTCATCATTAAAGGGTCATTAAAGCATGGGAGTAAACATGAACGTGTGCCAGCAAGCAGCAATAGGTCAAAGCATTGTCGACAATGTGAGCTTAGAGCTGAAGAACATGTTGTGTATGGCTACACAAGATTGATGGGTTTTTTGTGAAATGGAAATGTGACAACCATTATTTAAAAAATGAAAAGTACAAAACTGAAGACTGAACCAGCTTTGTAAAGCTTACAGTATTATGTATGAGGAAAGTTCAAGCTAGTTAAGATCAAAGTTATCACAGTCAAAGAGGTAGATGTAGGTAAATATATATAAATATATATATATATATATATAAAGAGGTAGATATAGGTGCATGCGTGCGTGCGTGCGTGCGTGCGTGCGTACATGTGAAATTGTTTATATATGATATCTATGTTGTCAACAATATTTTTAATGACCATACTGTTCGTATTGGTAGTTGTCATCAAGAACTTTACAGGTTACAGGTCCTGTCCTCCTGCCCTGGAACACTATGATCAGAACACTACTGAAATCAAACCAATAACGAGTTGATTTGCCTTTCATTTGTCTGGACACCCACCATTCTTGGCACCAGGTTCATGACCCCTTGGACCAGTTAGTACGGTCATAGGATACAATGGCACTGTCCTTTGGTTGGCTTTTTTCAGTGACACATTTCTCTGACTGGTTCGATACAAAGGCATAGCCCTGTGATTGGCTGGATTCAGTGTTTCTGTCCTCTGATTGGCTGAATACACATGGACTGTCCTGTCATTGGCTGACGTATTTATCTCATTTCTTCACATTATCAGCATCATCGCCACATTTAGGGACAGTGTCCCCATTGATCAACAAATGAAGTTATTCTTCACCTTTGACCTGTGGAATGGTGATCTGCCATGTTGGAAAATCAAATACTTTGGATCTGTTCAGAGACTGCAAAAATAAGGCAATTTTTTTTTAAGAAACCAGTGATATGTATTCCGTTGGTCTTAACTACTTCTTGTGAATATCCAGAAAGACCTTTCTCGATTGTATGATGAAGTTTAGTGACTTTGAACATTTGTTTAAAAGAGCTTTGAAATCCTGGTGATAAGTAGAATGGAGATTGTTGCATGTTTTACTTAGCATTGCCACCTTTTTTGCTGGAAATGGAGAATTAGTGGTGATATATACTTGAAAAAATGGTGTACAGTGATTTATGGACCTGCCTGAAAAACGTCAAGATTCATAATGACACCCAATGTACGTGTAGGAGGCTCCCACGTTGTGCACATGCTTCCCATGCATTGTGTTTGCAATGTTAGCCAGTAAACTGAACAAGTAATTTTCAACAGTGATTGCTGAGAGACTTTTAATCCAGTCAGAGGGTCAGACAGCGATTGCAAAGTCATGTGATTTGAGAGGTTGGTCTGTAACAAAATGGTTGAATATTTGATTAGGAACCAAAGCTGTTGAGTAGAGATAGATGAGACTTCGAGAGGCTGTTAATTTTCAAAATCTGGAGAGACCGAGTTTTTGTGGTTCAAAAATTGAAAGAAATGTTTTTCTTGGTTTATTTGTACAGGGGATGTTATTTCAAACTGGTATGCTGGTGTAGGTGGGTGTTTTCTTAAAGACCATTGATTATGCACTCAGATATATAAAGAGAAATTTGGAGAGTTGAGTAGACATTTTCAACACAAAAAAAACATTTGCTGGAAAACTGCTTTCCCCCAGACTTTCCTACCTGCATGAAGAACCCTGAAGTTATGAAGTATAAAATGTTAGTGTACTTTTAAATAGTATATATGTTAGTATATAGTATAATTGTTGGGTTACTTTTACACAGTATAAATGCTAGCTTAGTTTTACAGAGCAATAGAGGTTGCAGTGTATAAATGCAAGGCTGTTTTTCATTGTATAAATATTAGGTGGCTTTAGACAGCATAAATGTTGGCATATTTTTGCAGAGCATAATTGTATACTTTTACATAGTATAAATGTTGCAGAGTATAAATGCTAGGTTGTTTTATGTAGTATATATGTTAAGTTACTTTTCCACTGTCTAAATGTTAGGTTAATTATATATGGTATAAATGCGAGCTTATTTTTACACAGTATCATTGCTCACCTAGAATTTTAATAAACATGCATTTTCAGATGGTTGATGGGATAGATTGTGCAAGTATGATATTACTTATATATATCCAAGTAAACATTATTGAAAATGTTTCTGGAAATTTTATCCTATACCATATAGTTGCTGACATTTAAATGCTAAAACGATTTACACCATGTAATATGTTTTTGTCCATTCTTCCAAGTTTAGCTTCTGCTTGGGGCACAAGGGAGATAATCAGTTCCTTGCCAATTTGAGCTGTGCATTGTGCAAGGACGAGTTGTCATTAGGGACATGCCAGAAGCCAAAATGTATAACTTGTTAAATAAGCCATTATGAACATGCTGAGGGCATGATGGGCAGAAAAGTGGTTTATGAACATAACAAGAAAAGACAGAGACTTATTTTATTGAAATCCAAACTAATATGTGTCATGTTTGTCGTATCATATGCATCAGTCTTTTGTAACTCAAGTTTCTATATTTTGTTGGAAGAGAGTTACACTAGATAGAGTTATGCTCTCAAATTCATGCACGCACAGCTGTTGGATGATTGTTCTTGCCTTATACTTTCTAGCAGTAACTTTTGATATTTCCTTTCTAATACTAACTTGGCCAACTTTTGATACTTTAATTCTCATACTCACAGTCAGTATTTGTGATAACAAGTTCCTAGTAGGGTCATGTAAAGATGTTGCCGTTAAAGAGAGGGTCGTTAATAAACTAGACAATCCATTATCAAAGCTCCTGAATATATTGATCAGAATGGAATCAGAAAGTGTTCATCCTTAACCCTTCAGGCTTCAGTAAAGAATATATTTTTTTATTTTGCTAGTTGTAGAATATTTTTACATAATGTTTATCGTGAAATTGTGTAAGTGATTAAATGGAATGAAGTGCTAATTCTGTCACATAGTGATTGAGTGAGTTTTATGCCACTTTGAGCAATATTCCAGCAACATCATGACGAGGTACACCAGAAATGACTTTTATAGATTGTGCACATATGGTTAATTATTAGTGTGTCAGGTAAATGCATTAACCATTTGGTTATCCCATCGCCCATCTTGTCATGGATGTTCATAGTTGCTGATTGTAGTAAAATAATTGTCAAAGAGAACAAAAGAGACATTTAGACTTTCTAAAATATGCAGGAAACAATTGTTTGGGACAGGCAGACGTCCCCTAGGATCAAACTTAGATATTATTGTCCATCAAAAAGCATTTTTTAAGAAATATTATACCCCAGTGTGTTGTGATGACTTATATTGTATGTGAAATTTTGGACACAGCTTTGCTTATGATTCCGTCAAAATAGAATGAAAGCTTTTCAAACATTTGACATCAAGTGGTTAGGCCAACACCTTTTGACAACATGAGGTCATGGGTTAACATGTTGTGTCTTATAAAATTGCAGTAAAAATATCATATGTTACACAGTTTTTGTGGATGTTTACCAACAAATACAGATTTGTTTACCAAACTCATGGACATGAAGGCTGGATATGTTGACATCTCCCATTCCTCTTGTAAGAGATGAAGACAAATACAAACCAGCTTCATCATGCAAGCAATACAGATATGTCACATTGCATCAATGCATGTTAACATATTGATAGATTAGTCCTACAGTGATCAACAGTATGAGCATCAATACATGCAATTGGGGTATGATGTCATGGGTCCATCAAGTCAGAAGTCTGACCATTCGATCCCTTTAGTCACCTTTTTATGACAAGTTGAAGCATGGGCTGCTGAATATCATATCTAACCCAAAACTTCACAGGTTTCAAGAATGTAGTGCAAGGACAGTACTCTTCAATGTTCAAAGTACAGTATCAGGGGTCGTTATGTTTATAGTCAGAACTCTTCAATGTTCAAAGTACAATATCAGGGGTCGTTATGTTTATAGTCAGAATCCTTCAATGGTCAAAGTACAATATCAGGGGTCGTTATGTTTTTAGTTTATATTCACAGTCTGTGCCAGACACTCTCACTGAAGGTGTATTTTGACATTATTCTCAGTTAATTTTGGTCCTGGGTTTTCCATTTGATCAAACTTGACCAGGAACTTGTCTGCTCCTGATTTGTTTATTTAGAAACACTGTCATATCAGTGGAACATCCCAGTGTGTAACATTTAATTACAAAGCAGATTAGACCAGTAGAAAGTTTACTAGTTGCGGACTTTGGACTTCAGACTGAAGTCACAGACCTTATCAGAAGCATCAAACTGCAATTTTAACAGGGACGGTAATTTAATCAAGCAAATTCAAAAACGTTAATTCCACAGAGCACTGTTGGATATTGAATGTGCAGCAGATATATGAAGGTACGAGATGTCTAGTTCTGTCACGCGAAACCATTGGCACTGTAATTAATACTTTAAATTTGATTTGGTTCTAGTCAACAGGAAGCTTATTGAGACATTCCTATATTTTTATTTTCCTGTCTTTCGGAGCTGAAAATCTTTGAAGGACATTTAGAAGTGGAATGTTTTAGAAAAGCAAGATTTATGGATGTTAACTTATTCATCATTAATAACACGACATTTTGAAGCATATTCTTGCTCCATCATTGTGTTATTCACAACAAAGAAGCTGACATCCATCAATCTTGCTTTTCATGCTGGCCTGTTTCCAGAAAAATAACATTCATATTTCTGTTTGTTTGAAGTTTTGAAGATAAAGTTGTAACAGTGAAAGGAAATGTACTGTCACTTAAACAATAAGAGCTGAGGGTGGAAATATTTGGTAATATAATTTTGCATATATATTTTATGCATTTTTATCCTCTTCCTGTGCAATAGAGGGAAAGGTACAGTAATGGGTTGGTCAGTTTGTCCATGTCTACTAACTGTCTAAAATGGACACTGTCTCCAAAATGATTGAGCATACTCCATGAAACTTGGCACTTACAAAATCAAAGTTCTGATCTGAGTGCCTTTGGCTATTTAGGAATATTTAGTTTGTTATTGGCAACATGTTTGACATTGATTAACAGTTCAGTTTTTCCAGACCAGATCTCCCAAACTGCTGTTTTTATTCAGATATCACAGACAATGACCAAATTTCAAACTGGTCCTTTTGAATCTTACAGAATTGCAGAACTTTTATCTTAGCAAAAATGGACCCAGCCATACAAATATGGATCTTGGGAAATCTGGTGCATGTGTTTTATGTATAAGTTCTCTTGTATTATAGGCAGACATATCAGATATGTCTACTCTCATCAAGTTGGTTAGATCCCTCTTGTTGAATTTGCTGTAACAATCAGATGATTTGCTCTCTCAAAAGGGGCCAGGAGATTTATGGAAGAAAATCTGATAATTAATCAGTTGGTGTCCTGAGGTTGTTCATTTCTAGTGTGCATCAAAGTAGGTAAGTAATAGTGTTGGGAATTAGTTAAAATATTTGATTGTTTCAATTAATCTGACCATTACTGGAAGTAATGATAAGTAATCTACACATTCATTAAAAGAAACCTTTCAAAATGTTCCATTAGACCACAGCACCAGTGTGTGGACAATAATTAGTGGTCCTGTCTGTACTGGTCCAACATGACATTCGTAGATTTACCTAGTAAAGGTACCAGGACCACTGTAAACTTACCATTCAGTGGTCCTGATGGATTTTTACTAGCCAAAGACCACAGGACCATGGACACTGCATGTTATGTTTGTTTTACATGCGAGCGTACCTCTACAGTTCAATATATACAACACCTGAAAACAAAAACTATCTTCTAAACTGATGACCGTAAATACATTTGAAAAGTTATTTTTATGTTTTTAATTTGTTTGATTGTGATACCTGTGACATATGATATCCACTTCACATAGATTCTGTTTTTGATCATGATATCCGTGACAGCAGATGTAAAAATGGAGTGTTGTTAAAAAACTTTCTATTGTCAACAGATTTTTTTGCGACCATGTGATCAATATCTCATATTTTCCATGACTGTCTTCCTTTCTACGGTAAATTTTCAATGCCTTGGCACCAACTTAGATGTCAGAATTTTCTAACAATCTCACAATATATTTGTAGGGATTGATCATGCGTCTGCTGCTGTGATCTTACAAAATAAGTGTCAGAATTCTTTTACATGAAAAGAGTTCATGAAATCTGATGAGGATTACTAAAATCAGTTTGACACACATGCAAGTGGAATGATAATTGATGATTATTTGTTCATCCTAGAGCTCCACTTTTGAAAAATGAACAGATTGCTATCACTTTACAAAATCACAATTTGAAATAATATAAAATACCTTGAGCAAAGTTGAAAGTGAAAAGGATATTTCAACCTACATTTTTTTGCATAATTCATGCATGTGTCCGTAAATATTTGTAAAATTAGAATGAACTATTATTATAGCCTCAACCACGAGACTAAATAGTTTGGTTTCTAAGTAAGCTAACCAAATTACTTATGGCGCCACAACGCCTGAACATAGCACCGGCAACTCTCCACCGAGAAACACCTGTGATACCATAATGTCGTAGTGCTGAAACACCTGTGATACTTTAATGTCATAGTGCTGAAACACCTGTGATAACATAATGTCATAGTGCTGTATGATACCATAATGTCATAGTGCTGAAACACCTATGATACCATAATGTCATAGTGCTGAAACACCTATGATACCATAATGTCATAGTGCTGAAACACCTATGATACCATAATATAGTTCTGAAACACCTATAACACCGTAATATCATAGTGCTGAAACACCTTTGTTATGTCACAAACAACACCGCCACCGAGATCTTTCCCAGTATAAAGGCACACACACTCGCAGTATCTTGTCTGTACAATGTGTACGAAATGCAAGGTCACCAAGGTACACTCAGTGCCGATCAGGTCTTGTGTAACCCTTGTCATAGTCAGTTTTCCAACTTGAGCAAAGACAAAGTTGCTTGTGCAATGTCATTCTGACCTTCCCAATAGGAATCGAATGATGGATGAATGATGTAAGAGTGATGGATGGATGATATGAAAACTGGTGATACTTTCACTTGTACATATATGATATCTATTGACATGTATTATAGCTATAATGGATAGAATTATCATTAAAACGCCCGCACGTCATAAGAAATGAGTGGGCCACTGTAACTTGATAATGCCCTCAACATGCTTGACGACAGGCCATTATCAAGCCGGTTGTTACGTGACGTCATAAGTAGCTCAGCTGTTGAAGTTCAATCACCTATGCCTCGTTTGAAAAAGGGTTCATTTTTTACAATATATTTGGCTCGCATTCGTCACATGTACCTGTGCCATTATGCACTTTCCTGCCTGTGCAAACCATAACAATTGTACCATAAATGACGACATACAACAATGAAAATATCGACTTGAAGTCTAATGTTGTTCATCACTGAAAACAATGGCAGCTGGTAGTATGGGCAAAGGTCAAGGTCGAATGTCGTCACTCGCAATAGTGACGTCATCTGTGTTCTATGACGTGTCTATATTTGTGAAATGTGTGTCAGTGACCTCCGTCGTTTTCTGTTTGCAGTAAATGCTTCTAAACCAATGCCGCTGTTTTTATTATTACTTTTCAAAAAATGCTATTCATTTTAGCTGTAATAACGGTAACGCTATTTTTCAGGGCATTATCATTTGCAGAAGCCCGAGGTCTTTTCAACTGCCCTCCTTCGTCGGGCAGTTAATGAAAGACCTCGGGCTTCTGCAAATGATAATGCCCTGAAAAATGACGTTACTCTTATATTAGCATAAATCCTGCCCCACTGTCCATTGTCCATCCCATCACAAACACATGCAGAGGCACATCAGTTGTTAAGCTGAAGTGAATTTCCTCAAGAACATTATTTGACAAGATATCCATCACGTTCATAGAAAACTGCACTTTTCAGTGTCTGAGGATATGAGGTGTCTACTCTCACTGATCAATGCTTAGTGGTATCGTGTTACACAGACAGTTTTACCTTTCTAAGCATGATGGATAATGCGTCTTCATTGTTAACCCAACAATGTAACTCCATGCCATTAATGAGGCTGATAGTTGTACCAGCTTCCTCAAGACTTAATGGTCACATACAATTATTTCCTGTTGAGAAAATATTCCTGTGTTTGGTTCATGTATATTATCAGTATGGGTTAATCATGTTTCAAGAGAGATATTGATGCACAAGGTGACACATGACCCATGCCATTTATGGATTAGCTGTGTATTTTGTTTGGTTTATTGAGGTTGACCTTTGCTGATTCATACAAAAGTTTGCATATTGGATTTTAGATCCATGCTTCAATCAGGGAGCCTATATAGAAGGGGAGAAGAAACTCCAGGAAAAGCCGCTGAACGTATGTCTTGGGTCGTTACGTAACCAGAGTAGCCAGTATGGTGGCAGCGTAGTATTTAAGATTGAGCCCGGGTTATTTTCAACAGCTGATTAAGTTTGCTGAGAAATGTGACAACTGAAATCCAACATGTTGAAGATAGGGTAACCATGTTGTCACTTCAGTTTAAGTCAAATAATTGGTATTAGTGTCAGTATTAGGACAGTAGATTTGTAGTAAAGTTTCAAGTCGGTAAGTTATTGCTCACTGGCTTCTGTTCTCAATTCACCGCGAAGATAGACTGTGCCAATAAAAACTTCTTTCGCACATTCGTTTAATTTTTAGAAGGAGAACATACCTTTAGTTGAAAGGTATTTGCAAGTAATAGTGACAGTTTTATGTCTTAAAAATTGTTAGGGTGTAATTGAGGTGTGTGAAAAATGTGACATTTCGTCATTGAAATTCTACACGCCGTTGTTTGAGTGTTCCTAGTTACTTCCTCAAAAACATCTTTCACATACACTTTTAATTCATATGAGGGGAATATACTATCAGGTGAAATGTGTTTGCAAGTAATAGTGATAGTTTCATAATCTAAAAAAGAATGTTAGGGTGTATTTGAAGTGTGTGAAAAATGTGACATTTTGCCGATCTGCTCTGATCCGCCATTAAAATACTATATGCCATTGTTTGAGTGTACCCAGTTATTACATCAAAAACATCTTTCACATACACCTTTAATTCTTATGAGGGGAATATACTATCAGGTGAAATGCGTTTGCAAATAATAGTGATAGTTCCATAATCTAAAACAAAATGTTAGGGTTTGAGGTGTGTGAAAAATATGACATATTGCCGAAATGATCTGATTCGCCATTGATGCTTGAGGGTTATAGTTCCATAACTTCTTTCCTTCTTGTGGATCTTAGTATTTGACAAAACTGGAAAGGTGTTTAAGAATGCTTTGTGAGAGTTTTACACTATATTTTTAGGGAGGTGTGACAGTGTCAGTTAACATTTTGTTAATGTCCATTCCATTCCCCACATGCAATAAGATATCTGAATTAATTATTAATGTAAACAAAAATGTCTCAAAGTAGATTTTTTAAAAGGACAGCTATTGTTAACACGTGTTCTCGCGATACTTTTGCGTTCTTCACATGTTTTGGGAGGGAAGGCCGCGGTGTATCATTTATTCTTTTATTCATTCACATATGTACTTTCTTTCATTCTTTTTCTTTATTTCGTTCATTCATATAATTCTTGCTCTTAATTCTACCTATAATTCATTCATTCATTCATTCATTCATTCATTCATTCATTTATTGTAAAATTTCGACTGATACAATAAACTGGCTGAAGTTCAGAGTGTTAAACACAGCTGAAGTTGCACTGGGAACGAACCAAGTAACTGTGTGTGTTGGAGCATGACGAGGCACACGTTAATTAGTACAAATGGTAAAGAAAGCAACCGAGTGACCTATCCCTGTTGTAGAGTATCCCTGCTTCAGTGAACTGAAAAAAATTGCAGTCAATGCTTATCATTATGTTGAACAATGAAAAGGTTACATTTACAAATAGTGTCATCAGAACCAACTGTGTACATTAAAGTAGTCAGAAATGATGAATGTTTCAAGAGAGTGTATATATACTGTGGTATGGCAGGTACAGTGACTGTTTAATTATGCACATAATTTACATGCCTACAAAGTCAGTAGCCAATCAACGGAGAAATACATCCAAACATCAATAGCTCACATTTGGAAATGAATGCAATAATGCCGGAATTACAAGAAACACAATGAAAATTCTATTTTATTTGCATGTGTATGTATATACAGAGAACACTACAGTGGTGAATGAAGAGATTGGTTATGGAAACATGCAAATTTTGACATTTCATGTCATGTCAAGCCATATAAACGTCCATGAAGCTGTGAGTATCTGGGTCAGAATTGATCTTTAGTAACCCATGCATGTTGTAAGAAGCAACAAATGGGATGTGGGTGGTCAGGCTCGCTGACTTGGTTGACATGTCATTGTATCCCTATTGCGTAGGTTGATGCTCATGCTATTGATCACTGGATTGTCTGGTCCTGACTCTATTATTTACAGAATATTACTGAGTGCAGTGTAGAACTAAACCCAATCACTCAACATCAGTGATTGTTTTTGAATTCAGTATGTATAAGAAAATTAGAAGATAAGGATGTAACCCAAATATTCTACCCACACCTTAAAATCATGCAAGCTAATAACAGATGGCAACCTTGCATCACATTAATATTTCTGTATTGTATTTCGTGAGTTTCTTTATATACTAATGTACTTTGATGAATTTACAATCAAGCACACAAATACACCATTGTTTATCATTTTGGGGGTATCAACACTGTTAAAGTCACCTGAACTATTGAAGCAGCAATCAGTGATGAGATGATTAGGCTCTTCTTAAAATATTTAGACAAGCATATCTAATTACTGTAACACAGTAGAGGTCCTTTGTTTAACCTTTTACAAATGTCAGCGATAAAGTCTAATTGTTGTAGATTTTAAATTCAAAAAGGAAAAAAACGAGGTGGAATCAATTTTTAACACTGAATGTCGTCAGATCAGGAACCTGTCCTTTACAAATTTTGTGATCAAAGGTCATTCAGGGTTGGCCTGTTGAAAAAACCCCTTTAATTTTATCCACATTTATCAAATTTAAGGTTGGTTTAACATTAAAGCATTCATCGCTTCTAAAAAATGAAATACTGAGTAAGTGAGCAAGCGAGTGTGTTCAGTTTTAC
The DNA here is from genome assembly GCF_037392515.1 of Haliotis asinina. Classification (NCBI taxonomy): domain Eukaryota; kingdom Metazoa; phylum Mollusca; class Gastropoda; order Lepetellida; family Haliotidae; genus Haliotis; species Haliotis asinina. The sequence continues at coordinate 5,208,357 of NC_090286.1, read as the reverse complement.
ACTGCACTCCAAAATATTATAGGGTGGTCTGTAAATAATTGAGTCTGGACCAGACAATCCAATGATCAACCGACTTAGCATCAATCAGCGCAATTGAGGACCGACGACCAACCAAGACAGCGAGTCTGACCACCTGATCCCGTTAGTTGCCCCTTTTGACAAGCATAGTCTCCTTTTTTGGCAAGCATGGGTTGCTGAAGGCCTGTTCTACCCTGGGACCATCACGGGTCTGAAATACTGAATTCAAAAGGACACACTATATATAACAAACTATGGTTATAATCCACTTAAATTAAAGGTGTCTTTGCGCTCATTACAACCCTTCATTACTCTGTATGAAATGGTGAAACATGATTTTGTGAAATATTTTTGCATGACTTCATTACATAGAATTCATCATTCACCAATTAGAATGACAGTCAAACAATTACTTTGCACCACAGCCTGTTATAAGTAACTATAGAAAATGTAACAGTTTGAAAGACTTTCTCATTCAAGAAACCTGTCTACTGACTCAAGTTAATTGATCTGAATGATGTCCGCCATACTCTAAGCCAGTGAAAACTGACAGCATCTCAGTGTCAGATCCTCATGACTGTCTGACCTGGAGAGCATGGAGCTTGTTGTGAGGAAGACGGTACTGAATGGATCGTCTGTAACATCAGTGGCAGTTTCAGGTTCTTCTTGCAGAGAAGGAAGGATTTTCAAGAGAGAATTATAACAATATCAATATTGTTGGGATAGTTAGAACCAATGTTGACATTCCTGGCAATGGGTGCACCTGAGATGTTTGCAGTGTACCTGGCAATGGGTGCACCAGAGATGTTTGCAATGTACCTGGCAATGGGTGCACCTGACATGTTTGCAATGTACCTTGCATTCTGTATCTTCTAGCATCATTAAACAGCTGATGTTTGCTATCTTTGGTTCAGGACGTCTTAGGTTCAGATGTTACCTGGCTCAGAAAGTACAGGAAACACATTGAGCGAACTCGCGCTGTAATCCAACATCGTGATCTGACCGTGTTCAAGTCGGATGGACTATGTACACACTGGGTTGCTTTTTCTTAATTCTTTCTACAGGTAATGGTGGCATCTGAAGACAGGAACATTTTTGAGCGAACTCACAATGTACAGACTCGTTCAAGTTATATTCAGACACTATTTCAAAATGGCTGCCAAGTTAACTGTCGACTCAAATGTTTAAACATAGATTGTGTGAAAAGTAATCAATACTTACCTCTAATATTTTGTAAAATGGCCGTCTCAGAACTTCTCAAATCCTCCTAGGAATGCTCTCGTAGAGACTTTGAACGTACTCCACAAATATATTTTGTCAGGTGCAGTGAAGTTCATCAGAAAGTTTGCTTGTGGTGTTGATATCGCGATTGCTATTTTCAAGTGCTCTTTTCAATTTTAGCCAAATATTTTCAATAATATTCAAATCAGGTGATTGTGCAGGCCATTCTAGTAAATTTTCTTGCTTAAAAGCCTTGGTGTATGAGCCTGGTGAATGGGGGCATTGTCATCTTGGAATATGAAGTCATTTCGAGGGAAATGCCGAGCTACCACAGGCCACACTAACTGACAATGTTGATATATTTAGCAGCATTTATGTTGCCATCAACAGCCACAAGAGTTCCTACACTGTGAATAGTAATCCAACCCCACACCATAACTTTGACCACTCGTCCACTCGGTGGGCGCAAGCATTCTGGCCTGTATTTCTCGTCCGCTTTTCTCCATAAATAAATTTGTTTATTTTCGCCAATTGCCACCTGTGACTCATCTGAGAATATAACAGTACTCCAAAAGTTGTCAAAAGTCTCGCTTTTTATTTTGTGACACCAAATTCTGCATTTTTTTACGATTTACTTCTTATACCACCATTTTCTTCTTAGCAATCCTTCTAAAATGCCCCTTTGAATGCAAAGCATGTTGTACAGTGCTTGTAGACACAGAGACATCCTTTCCGGAGTTAAAGTTATTAGTTATGTCTCTCAAGTACTTTCTACGATTTTTTTCACGAGTCTCAAAAGTGTTGCACAATCCCTTTCATCCAGTGATTTCTCCTTGATTTTCTGGGTCAATTTTCGACTGAGCTCATCGTTTACAACTTTTTAAAAATAGACTGAAAGGTAGACCTGGGTATTCCCAATTACTCACTGATTTTTCGAACTGTGGATCCATTATTTCTTAATATGACAATGCTTTCCTTGACCCCACTTGCTTTTTCTTTGCTTTTCCACACCATTCCATGAATGTGGATGCGTAAGCCAATGTAAACAAGCAGACGACACTTTTAATCCATCACGTGATTGTGTATTAATTTTGTATCTAAGGGAGCTAACTGTGAAGGTTGACATTTATTGAAACTCTCGATCGCTTTTATGAGCACTTCAAAGTTTAGCCTCATAACGCGTCACCCTGCGAACCCCGGAAGTGTCCGAATATAACTGGCATGAGTCTGTAATTCAGTATGATGTTCTGGATGGGTTTGTGTTTTCCAATACTTTCTTCAACCTATGAAGGCAAAACTAAGACATATATGTACTGGATCATTAATCATGACAATGTTTTAATAAACTCAGCAAAAATTAAAACTTCACACTCATTATTTTTCAAATAGTGTTTTGAAACTTTTGAAAGAGTTCTTGTTGTGATTATGTTTAAATGCATTGTCAAGGGCATTACATCACACATTCATTCTACTGGTAGGGCCTACGTAGCAAGGGGGAGAGCACTGCAGGCTAACATCATGTTTCCACGTGCCACAAGTCACGTGACCAATTGATCTCACGGTAACAGAGTAGAGTGTCATCTCAGAAAAACACTGTTTTATTGTTAATTATTTGTTAATTTGCAATGCCATGACTGTCAAACATTCAGCGTGAACGTGCCATTGGCATGCTGAATACGGGAATGTCCGTCACTGATGTTGCGAGGGTTATGGGATGCAGTCGACAGACCATCCATAATCTCCAGACACGTGTCCATCAAACTGGCACTACAGCTGACCGCCCCCTGGTTGACCATGTGTGAGGACCGACTGATTGTCAAAGTCAATTCAAAATTGTTTGGGCAAACATCTTTAATGTTTCTTTTTTAAAGGAACCATACACTGGGTACAAGATATAAGAAGATATAATATATACAAGTCCTGCAAAGAACAAACAAAATCACATACAGAGGTGTTGGTTTTCAGCTCAGGAAGTTGACCCTTGGATTTGTCATGGTGGTGGTTATTTATGTGAGATTCTAGGCATTTGGAGGTTTGTATTGAAGTAAAAACAAATAATATGGATGACAACTTCTTGTTTATTGCATGTCACAACGTTTCCGGGCTATTTCTTGCCCATTCATCAGGTGAATTGATACAAACAAGATACGTCAATAAAATATATATACTAATTTATACAAGGTGTTGCATTATATGAAATAAATGAATGTGAATGTGATGAGAGGGCAAGATGTACAGGCAATAGGTATATTGCTTACTTAAGGGAAGAGTTTAAACAAGTGATCATGAAACAAATTTGTAACACATTCACTGCCAAATTTGTAACACATTCACCCCAAGTTTGATCACCCGTACCCTTGATCAAAGTAAACTCAACAGAAATAAAAACTTTACACTTGTTTCAAAGTTGATAATTTGAACATTTTGGAAAATGGATGTGAAATAACGATTGTGTTCAATTCTCTTGTCATTAAATATGCTATAGCATACAGATCATGTTTGTCATGTTTGCCAAGTCATCAAACCACCAGACCACCAGATCCAATTAGTTGCCTCATGTCATGCACTTGGGTTACTGAATCATAACTCTGGATCTCCTCAAATGAACAGCTGATATCTACACAACTTTCATTCACAGCTGATATGTCCCTTTGTAATTTGCTGAAACGCATAGTCAACTGTATGGTCAAGTTCACTTACTGTGGATTATGTAAAAGAGAAGAATAAAATCCTTAACTATCACACCTACTCATAATTTTGAGATTGCTGTTTCAATTTTAATTTGTACTTGCAATGAATGTCACTCACTGTCAGTGTTGTATCTCCCACAGAGATCCAATATCAGTTTATGGTCTATGTCTCCCAATATATCGCCTGTATTGCAATGTATTGCAGTCCATTTTATTTGCCAATACACAGCCTAAAGATACAACTGTACTGTGGTATTTGGACTGGAGGTAAAGCTATTCTTGGTTTACTAGAGTCTCGACAAGATAGTGGAGTGGTGAACTCGAGTTTAGAGCATGATGTCATAATACAGTATGCTGTCTGACTGTGCCTGTGTCTGTCTGACTGTCTGTCTTAGTCTAACTGTGTCTGTGTCTCTGACCTACTTTGTCTGTGTCAATATGTGCTTGTACTGTTTTACACTAGTGCTGGTCTTGTAGGTCACAACAAGTATGCCTTTTGATACCTGTATGGCAGGGTTTGGAATCAAACCATTTCAGCTATCTTGGATGATGTTCTTCTGGGACACAGATATGATGAGTTAGTAAGGTCATATGGGAGTCATTTAAAAGCAGAAAGAATACTTCTTGATTAGCATTCACAGAAAATATTGACACTAATGTGTGCTTGTTGTATGAACAGCGTCTGCTTGTTTTGTCACCAGCATCAGCTTGTTTCATCACCAGCGTCTGCTTGTTTTATCACCAGTGTCTGGTTGTTTTATCACCGCCATCTGCTTGTTGTATGACCAGCATCTGCTTGTTGTACGACCAGAATCTGTTTGTTTTATCTCCAGCATCTGCTTGTTGTACGACCAGAATCTGTTTGTTTTATCTCCAGCATCTGCTTGTTGTACGACCAGAATCTGTTTGTTTTATCTCCAGCATCTGCTTGTTGTACGACCAGAATCTGTTTGTTTTATCTCCAGCATCTGCTTGTTGTACGACCAGAATCTGTTTGTTTTATCTCCAGCATCTGCTTGTTGTACGACCAGAATCTGTTTGTTTTATCTCCAGCATCTGCTTGTTGTATGACCAGAATCTGCTTGTTTTATCTCCAGCATCTGCTTGTTGTACGACCAGAATCTGTTTGTTTTATCTCCAGCATCTGCTTGTTGTACGACCAGAATCTGTTTGTTTTATCTCCAGCATCTGCTTGTTGTACGACCAGAATCTGTTTGTTTTATCTCCAGCATCTGCTTGTTGTACGACCAGAATCTGTTTGTTTTATCTCCAGCATCTGCTTGTTGTACGACCAGAATCTGTTTGTTTTATCTCCAGCATCTGCTTGTTGTATGACCAGAATCTGCTTGTTTTATCTCCAGCATCTGCTTGTTTTATCTCCAGCATCTGCTTGTTGTATCACCAGCTTTTGCTTGTTGTATCTCCAGAGTCTGCTTGTAGTATTGTTTTGTACAGGTGCATTTTGTTTTTCTTTTGTGTATTATTTTAGTTGTAGGATACTTTTGAACACTGAACAACGAAGAGTTTTGGATCCATCAAAGTAGGACTGTAGGAAGAATTGTTCCCCTTTAGCATTACAGGATCCTATGCTTACAGGTTTGAGAACCAAATTTATATTGCAGCATATGAAATAAGGCTCATCCAACTGCAAGAGACAGATTATATTTCTGATGAACAGTATAGATTTACAGTAGCCATGGTGAAATATTTAGATGTTCCATATATCTGAGTAAATTCACCCTACCTTGGTGTCTGGTCTGGTTAAGTACATTTTGGGCTGGTAACACTTCGGAGCTATCAGCAATGATATCTGTCTGGGTTTGGGGCTTATTTCATCCACTGTATATATAGATAATGATTCGTGGTTTGTCGGTATCAATGCAGGGGGTTAAATTTCTCTCTTCAAACTGTTAATTGTTGACCATCATGTGTCTGAAACACTTACTGAAAGAAAAGAAACCTACTCACTAGTACCATATCAAAGAGTTATATCTGATAGTTAAAAAATTGGGCATTGAGTATGCATGGTGGCACAATTCAAAAACCTGTAAAACTCTGTTCTTAAAGGTTATGAGTAATTTTAGAACACTAATCCGTTCATCTACTTGAATCTCGGGCCTTGTCTAAATATGGATTCCTATTGACACACAACCATGCAGCTCGGTAAACCCTAAATGAGAAATAATTACTGACAGGATAGAAATCTCATTTGCCTTTGTGCATCATGGAGAATCCTCTCAAACATGTCGTTCAATTTCCCCCACTGCTGACAGACATTTTTCTGATTTAGTTGTGACATAATAGAAAGAATTCAATTGTTTCCATCATGTCTGTGTCATGGCCTTCAGCCGTTAAGCCAGTAAATGCACCATGTAATAATACAGGTATCATCCCATGATTTATTTAGTTGTACTGCTGATATTTTATTACGAGATATGGACTGCTTGATTGTAGATTATTGACCAGGAAGGACTCTAGTCGAAGATTCCATAGTGGAGATAATCTTTAGTTTATCCCATCTTGAGATGATGCATGGACAGATTTTGAAGAAGTATCTACTTCAGACTGTGCTGAAATAGGTGATACAATTTGTCGGGGAAATAGCACATAGATACAATCTGTGAGGGAAATAGCACATAGATACAATCTGTGAGGGAAATAGCACATAGATACAATCTGTGAGGGAAATAGCACAAAGAGAGTTACTTTAATGGAAGTGCTAATACTATATCATCTGTCATTATGCGTACAGAAGGGCATATGGAAATTGGTATACAAGCAGCTGTAGTATACCATTTGTCATTTTAGTTGTTTCAAAATGTATCTAAGAGAGTGAAAATGAGGTTCATTATAAAATGATTTGTCCAACACATGGGTTTTTCATACAACAGGCAGAGTAATCATCTCTCGACACACTTAAACTACCATTTTGGCATCAAGCTGATGTGTATTTTTTTGTATCATGTTTGTCACAGAGAAAATGAGTTGGATTCATTATAGAAATGATTTATTTGATACATGGGATACGACACGGCTTTTAATATGTCAGACAGTCATTTTTTTCTCAACACATATAACAGCTGCACGATTTTGGCATCAAACTTCGCTTATTTTTTGTGTTATGTTAGTCACAATGGCTGATTAATATGCGACACAACATCCGTGACTGACTTTGGCTGTGAGTCGTTCAGCTTGCTTCTTACAAGTCAAACATAATGTGACACTACCTGTATAATCTTAACCTGTGTGCTCAACCACCTTCCAAAGAGAAAATACTAATGTTAAAGAGATCAGATAAAAAAACATTTTTATTAACATTTTATAGCCATAAAGTTTTGACACAGTTGTTGGTGAATTGAACTGAAGTAGAGAAACATGTCTATGAATAACCATCAGGAAAGTAGTACATAATAATCTGATCTCAGGTCATCCCCAAGGAGAAGCCGATCATGGACTAGAGATTCAGTATTCTCGCATGCTTGATATCAGCTATCTCAAATGAGATTCTCACTCTCACTACAGGTGTGTGAAATAATTGTCTGCTTTTTATTATATGATCCCTGATTTAAAGGTTTGCATGGATCTGTCACTAAATGTAGGGCTAATGCATAATGTCTAAAATTGTTTTATTATTGTTAAACAGAGGGTCTATACAAAAAACTGAAGAGGTATGTGTCCAGGTGTTCACAGAGACTGTGTTCACATCCAACCCTGTTATTTAATGTATTAATTAAATTTCCAAGATTAACCCTTGGCTTGTTCATTGTCCCTCTTTGTTATCTTGGCCTAGCAAAGTTATATAACTGTCTGGTACTTGGCATTCATTCACTGATAAAGAAGGGAGTAGGGTTGGTGAGTATAGTTTTATGCCACTTTTGGCATTATTCCGGCAAAATCATGGTGGGGGGGACACCTGATATGGGCTTCACACTTTGTACCCATGAAGAGAATCTGAATGTCATTGATAAACTGTGAATGTGATTCTAAACTGTGTAGGTGATTGAAAAGTGTTAATGTTAACGCAAAGAGTCTGTTACCATATTTGGTGCTGGAATTAAAGAATTGTTCAAGGGGACCAATAACACCACATAGCACAGGGACATAGTACCAAGCCATGGCTAGCAGTCCAAGACTACATAAAGTAGAATATAACGTGCGGCAAATGTCATTTGTTAATAACAGAAGTTTAGTGATTGATATTGATTGTTTTCCTGAAAGTTTGAACACCATCCTAATGTCAACTCTCTCATTAGCTGGTCTTTGTTTATCAGATGTCCGTAAAGCCTTGATGTAAGAGAGTTCTGACACCATTATATATATCCTGCTTTATATAGTTAATAGGTCAAACAGACTTCCGTTTGTTTGTTTGTTGCAGAATTAGTATTTGATAGTGGGATGTGCCAATTTCAGATTAACAGATTAGAATATCACATTTGGGGAGATCTACAGACCTTTGACATGTGTGTTTTAGTCTTGTAATTTGGCTAAATGCCTTACAAATTGTCATATTATCTATTATAATTTCATAGATCATTATAAACTAGGGAAAGGTGACTTGACCAATTCTAATATCTTTCTTCCAGTGATACGTTTGAATATACAGTGGATTATTTTAACATGATGTATTTTCAAAAGATCTTGTTTTGTCATATCAAGTTAGATTTTTTATATTGACATTACAGGAGTCCATGAGGAATGATGGTGTTGCAAGCATTAATTGTTTGGTTTGAGAAAATGATCTTTGAAGAAGGTAAAATGTACCAGGTAACTTGGTAGGCTACAGACTATGAGATTGTTCCTCACGATGGATTATATTAGCCTTGCTGAACAAATACTTTCTTATAATCTTTTAGGTCTTAATGAATTTCTGGTTAACTAGATTTGCAGGGGCAGGTGTTGATGTCAAGGCCCATTCCTGTGAGAAGAAGGTTATTCAAGTGAAATTCTTTCAGTCCTTTGCTGTTCTGTTATCCATAAATCCTTTAAGCTTCTTTAAGGAAGATTATCATTCTGGACGTCCTGCTCAGAGATCCTCAACACCTCTCACATGGATGACATTTATTTTCTTGCCTTGGGAAAATCCACACTGAAAACACAGACTCCTTGCCCTTTAGGTCCTTTAAGGATGATGTTGGCTTTGGGCCTTGACCAGTGCAACAATCTTCACCTGGAACGTGACAAGATATAAGGGGGAAGTCTACTTAGGGAGCGGTTAGTGACCCTCTTTTGGACAGTCTATACATGCTAGCTGAAACAGATTAAATATAAAATGTCCATGGATAGGGCAAACTTTGAGCAGAATACAAATGAAAACTTCAGAAAATTGGAGCTTACAGCTACATAGTCACATGAAAGTCAAAGTCATGATGATTATGCTATACCTGTCCTTTCATATTCTGAGAACTCTGACAAAGCAAAAAGTTGAAATCCTTTCTTGAGGAATCATGTGAGACAATATATCACACTACCATTGCTCTTTCCTTAATCAGGCAGTCAGGTAGCCTAGCGGTTAAAGTGTTCTCTCATCATGCTAGTGACTGTGTTCAATTTCCCACATGGGTACAATGTATGAAGCCTACTTCTGGTGCCTACAGGGACCTCACTCACTCAGTCTCTCACTCGCTCATTCACTGGTGTGGTTGGATTAATGTTGAAGGCTGTCATTACAGAGTATTATGTTGTACTTTTGCACTTGTTCTATTGTTTGATCATTCTCTTTAAGAGCATATTGATGCTCATGATGGCAAAGAGACAGTACACTGTTTTCTTACATGATCCAAGGATGTAGAATGTCAATATTGATTTTGTTGATGATACTGTTCGCTTGATGGTACACGAATGAGTGTCTACCAAGCCAAGTGGCTGGTCACATGAGCATTGCAAAATGTGTATCTTATCCTATTTTCTGCCATTCTGATTGATATGGAATCAAAATCAAATGTTCTATTAATAGATTCTAACTAAGTTTTCTGGAAAATATCCTTCTGAAATGTAGTTCTGGATTCTCAGCAGTCATCGACAACTTATATTTAATTTTGATTCCATGTCAGCCAATCAGAATGGCCGAAAATAGGATGACAGTCTTTAAATGGATGAAGTGTCTGTCTCAAGTGGAAAGATGATGGTACCAAAAGGCTTTGAGAAATTGTACTTGTCCAGTGAGGGACAAAAAAGAACTGGTTTTCATTCCACACAGCTAACATGCCACAAAGGTGATTATTATTCTCATACTTTAACTTAGACATTCGTAAGTATTAGAGCTGTGATCCCTTCGTGTGATGGCACCCAGTGTGATGGTACCACGTGTAATGGCACCCCATGTAATGACTCTTTATGTAATGGCACCCCATGTGATGGCATCTCATGTAATGGCACCCATGTAATGGCACCCTGTGTGATGGCACCCTGTATAATGGCACCCCATGTAATGGCATCTCATGTAACGGCACCTTGTGTGATGGCACCCTGTATGATGGCACCCTTTTGACTGCACCCTGCTAATGGCACCCAGTGTGATGGGACCCTGGCCGTCTTGGAGTCAGTATACTGTGCCTGGGTTATCAATGTTAAACTGTGCTACTCATTACATGTATGTGTATGTAGAAGTGAAGAGCTGTTCAATGTGACATTAAACATTGCAGTACCGCCACCTTGCTTTCCCAAAATAGCTTTTCCCCAGACAATATGGCCTTTAACAGCGCTGTCGGTCATCGTTCGTGTGAGGAGCTCCTTCAGCACTTTCATGTTGTATTTCCTCATGACTATCTGAAACTATTCAATTCAATATTACACCCATCATTTCATATCTGACAGTGCTATCAAGAATATTGTTTTCTTATTTTGGAAATCGATGTCAGTCATTTCATCTGTTAGAAAAACTATTATCCTGTTATAAAATAGTGCTCTGTCTGCTGAAAATGTTGTGAAAAACTAGTCCCTGGAGGTTGAAAAGCTCTCAGCGTCCACAGGAAGTTTATGTGCAATTATTCTACATGGATGAAATCTAAACATTTGAGCTGTAACATGCTGCTTAAAATATGGTTTGTACATTGATTTGTTATTAAGGTCCTAGAATCACAAAGGTTCTGACCAAATAGGGTTGACGTTCAATGTCTCTATGTTAAATGGAACTGTATGCATCATATTGTTAAAGTCAAGCAAGAAATGGATGGTATGAAAAGTGGAGTATGTTGTGTTGTGTCTGTCACTCGGCATTAGCACAGACAAAACAAGGATAGGTCTGTATGGACTCAGGAGTATTCTGTGTCTGAGTTTGAGTATAAGGTGTCTTGGTGTATTGGTGTACAGTGCCTCAGTATAAAGTGTCTGGGTATGAGGTGTAAAGTACCTGAGTGTACAGTGTCAGAGTGTAAAGTGCCTGGGTATACAGCGTCTGAGTGTAAAGTGCCTGGGTGTACATTGTGTGGGTGTAAAGTGTCTTAGTGACAGTGTCTGGGTATAAAGTGTCTGAGAGCCAAGTGTCTGTAAAGTGCCTTTAAAATGTCTGGGTGTAAAGTGTCTGAGAGTAAAGTGTGTGGGTGTAAAGTGCCTGATTGTTTAGTATCTGAGTGTAAAATGTCTGAGTGGGAGTTATGTGTCTTTGTGTATGAGCGCTGTGCTGTGTTTGAGTGGTGTGTTCATGTTGTGGCGGTGCAGTGGTTAAAGCGTTCACCTGTCATGCCGAAGTGATATTGAAGCCTTACATCACCAAGTAACATCACATTTGTATTATAGCCTTAAGGGAATGTTCAAATTAAAACTGGTGAGGAGTTACTTCAGTGAGTGCTAGCTGCTTTTTGTTTGCTGTTGTATGACATTTTGCTGCAGTCCTACTCCAGTACTGCTTTCAAGACCTTCTCATGTAGTAAAAAAAATTCTTGCTAAAATGTACTGATGAAAAAGTCTTAAATTTGCCTAGGTAAAAAAGTACTCTGAAAAAAATTCTTTTTTCATTTTCTAGCAAGAAATGTGTGGCACTTGTGGCTACATTTCCATGCAATCCTTGCTTTTTGAGTTAGTGGACAAGCAACTATCTAAGACCAGCTTCAAACCATATGAATTGGTACTGATGTTGTAGGATTGATCTTCAGTAACCCATGCTTGTCAGAAGAGGTGACTAATGGGATCAGGTGGTCAGACTTTCCGGCTTGGTTGACACATCATGGGTTCACAGTTGCACAGATTGATGCTCATTTTGTTGAACACTGGATTGTCTGGTCCAGGCTTAAATATTTACACACCACCACCATTATAGCTGGAGTATTGCAGCCAATCAACTAAGCCGAGGTTACAACCGAACTTGCCAGTGTCAACCATGATAGTGGTCGCTTGACTCATATTTTGGGGAAATAATACAGACAAATTGACAGGTCCGAAACTTTAAGACATATGCAAGAACCCCTTCCACCTCTTTCAGAGAACCTCTGCATGACTTGTGTTGCTAAGTTTAATTGGTTAGATAATTCAAAAAGGGAAAGTGAGTTGCGATTGCTGAACACAACTTCGCAGTGTGGACATATGATTGTCGAAAAAGCCAACCAAGGGAGGTAATAAATTCCTCGGGCTGAGCCGTAGATGCATCGAGGATATAGTGGAGATTCATCGGAACACATGGCCTGGAGATATCGAGATATTGTGGTTAAAGCGTTAGATGCTGAGGACCTGGCTTTGATTGTTTACGTCATTACGATGTCGAATATTGCTGGAATGTTCCTAAAAGTGCTGTAAAACCTCTCTCGCTCTTGCCCATGCACATCACTGTGAAAATGCTTTAATTTTTAAAGTTTCCTCTTCAGTCTGCTTGAGCTGTTATTAAACAACACACAAAGAATGTTCCCTGCAGAGTGTTGTAGGTCTAACATTTGACTTTCATTGCTTGATGGCCAGTATAATTCACCTTCTGCCACATTCTGTGGAGAGTCATGTTTTCTCAGAGACCATTCACTTGGTCGGAAGATTTGTGAATAAATAGTTTTCTGTCACGTGTAGGTTTAATTCATATCTGTTACATGAAGACACACACTGTGTTTGAAGACACTGATGTAAAGGTTATATTGTCTTTCATTAAAGTGTCACAACCGTGTATTAATAAAGTCAGGAAATAGTAACAGATGTTATTAACTAACAACTGACTGATTCTGCAACTGATCTGTGAAATCAAAACACTGTCCCAGTGATTGTATATATTTTCATAAATATAAAAAATATAAATAATATAAAAAATGATCCCAAAATAATGTCATGAATTCATTTAGCAAAATTGTTTTGAAGAATACAACAGATATTGGTCAGTCAGAATATCAATACAGGTTATAATTTCTTATATATTTGTATAGTTTGAGTAGAAATATATAGTCAATGGTGCTCAGTCTTTATTACCAGGGACATGCTTGAAACATCAAAATCAAAATATGTTGAAATTTATATTGAAAAAAAAAATGTTTAAAAATATATGTAGATAGTGTTTTCATATGTTAGTAAGGATATCAGTACAGGTTATGATTTCTTATATTTTCATGTAGTTTGTTTGAAATAAATTGCGAATAATGCTTAATTTTAATTGTTGTTGGCATATTTGCATGCATCAAGACTAAAAATTATGTATGGGTATATTTATGATTTATCCAACTGTTGTTTTGTTATAAATCTTTTAGAATTTTCGATATCTTTATGAAGGCTGTTTGCTTCTCTTAGGCTGATCAAGATGTAAAGAATATTCAGGTGATAGCTGTGCTTGAGTTGGTGCCAACGATGTACATGCCCTGGGATGTATATCAATCCGAGCTGCTAAAGGGCAAGGTGCATGTGCAAAATGTTCAGGGAACACATTTCTCATACGTCACTGCTTCACACAGCTGCGACTCACTCAGTGTTTTCATCGTTTAATGTAGAGTTCTTGCTGATGTTCTATTTATGTATGGTTATAGTGATAAGACTGATGGTGGCTGTGGTACATATTATTTCAGGACAATGACAATATGTTGTTTAATTGTTAGAATGGTCAGTTAAACCTGCAGCTCATAATTTAACATTTGACGTCAGACTCCCTTATCCTTGCATGACCTCTGAAGATGCGGATTAGAATACTGGGTTTCAGTAGCTCATGCTTATTGTGAAGAACGACTAATGGGATCGGGTGGTCAGACTTGCCGCCTTAGATGACACATGTCATTGTAACCCAGTTGTTTAGAACACTTCCCATGATGTTAATCACGGGATTGTCTCATCCAGACTCAATTGTTTACAGATTTCTGCCATACAGCTGGACTTTTGCAGAGTGTGACATTAAACAATAAACAAACATCTACAAACCTACACATATCATTAAAAGCACTTGGTGAATGGCAGTTTCCAAGCCAGTTGAGTGCGCTCAAGCAATTTTTCCCAGTCCTTCATCTGATTAGTTCGACATCTATTTATGGCTCATCCTGTAACAGCAGCAAATCAGATTTTTGAAAATAAACAAATTGCAAACCATTCATGGCATTTGATCAGCTATCCAAGCAATAGTTTGGGTTTTATTGCTCTGACCTTAACTACTAATCATTCTGTTGTGTACAAAGTTTTTGTGTTATTGATGGAATAATCTTCTATGATGTTTTTATTTATGGAAACTAACTGCAATGTCATTGCAGTTAGTTATGTGGCATAAAGAAGTATGCAGATCCTGATTTACATTATATGAAATGAGCCCCCATAATGCATCCAGTATTGAATTTCCTCACAGAACTATAAGATTTCCAGAGTTTTGAGTTGTATAGGTGCTCCCCATGTTTCTGTCAACAAACATGGCTGCCGAATTCTTTGGCACAGTATCATAAACAAATCATTTTGGTTCACACTGGCACTGTATTCAGTCACTGCTGCTATGGTAACATACTTGGGGATTAGAAATTCAGTTTGAAAACTGATTATTTAAGAAGCACATGATGCAAAAACAAAGTATACCAAGAAATGACAGTGCAAAAAAAGAAGGCCATGTGATACAGAAATACTATATACAATCAATAATAGAAGGACAGTTTACAATATGAAAGTATGCAATACAGAAAGGCAGTACATAGAGAAAGGCTCAGAAAAAGGGAATTTTGAGATGAGAAAGACATGCTACAAGAAAGAGACAACAAAGAATAACAGTATTGAATAAAGACGGATACTTCGCAATAAAGAAGTCCACACAATTAAGGAAGACATTATACAACAATTACAGAATATAAGATATACAAAGAAAGACATCATTTAACAGAGAAATATGTTATACAATAAAGGCATTCTACAATAAAGAAAGAATTTTTTTCCAGGACAGAAAGACATTATACAATGAAGGTATTCTACAATAAAGAAAGACATTTTGTGGGACAGAAAGAAATTATGCAATAAAGGCATTATTCAATAAAGACATTATACAATAAAGGCATTATTCAATAAAGAAAGGCATACAGTAAAGAAAGACATAATACAATAAAGGAAGACATGCTGTTTAGAAAGGCATTATTCAACATAGGCATTACGAAATAAAGAAAGGCACTAATCAATAAAGAAAGACATTGAGCGGCTCAGAAAGACAGTATAGAATAAAAGCATTATTCAGTGTAAAAAGTCATTGTGCAGCATGGGAAGACATTATACAATAAAGGTATTATTCAATAAAGAAGAGCCATTATGTACAGAAAGACAAGACACTAAACTATAAAGAGATTATTACAATACATCTTTCCATCTTGCTGATATCATATGTTAAGAATGAAATCTTATGTTTAGTTATTGCTAGCAGATAAACCTTTATTGGTAGTATTGGATGTTTATGATATTGAACCACCCACAGCTAATAACCCCACTGTCTCAAGCAAGTTTGTGTCAGCTGACAGACAGTTCGTTGGTAAATTATAACAACGTATGATAACATATCATGCATCTGAAATAATATATGGGAATAAGTAAGGAAAGCCTGGCTAATGGATGTATAGTTCTCCAGCAGTCTCATTAGATCCATTTGAGTGTTAGGGTCAGCACCAAGAAATAGGAGCATGTCAAGCAAATGTCACACTTTATTGACATCCCTTCGGGGAGATTAGGACTTGTCTTGAGGTTCTGAGTTTATTAGCCAATCAGCTGAACCACAGTGCAGGATTAGACGTTACCATCCGCATGTGGAACAGTCACGGAATGGACACTGACAGACACATGTTGTATTTGTTGAAGATCATATGAATACAGGATTAACAATAAGATGTTCCCCAGTCCCTGGAGAAGGGCATTATCTTCATAAATCATTGGCTATATTCTTCCTGTGTTGTATCAGATACAGTCAAAGTAAATGGTTTTCATGGAAGCCACACGGGAATCAGATCCAGGTGTAGTCCATCAATATTTGATGTGGGATAATTCAACAAATGAAAGTAGTGAATGGTTGCAGCCTGCAATGTGATAAGGTTCTAGATTTATTATCTTCCATTTGAGCAGAGATTTCCTTCTTTTTATTGTTATTTACTTTTTAAAGGTCAGAAAATTCAAAAGACGAATTCCCGATAATGTTCGTGGCCCAAAAAATCAGGACATTTCATGGAATCAATGTGTTTGTGTTGACATCATTTGTTTCAATGTCTGGATTTTCTTTGATTTTTATGTGTTGTTCACCTTTTAGAAATATGGTTCATTGTCAGTTGACATTTCTAAGAATTCATTGAATCATGTGAATATTGATGTGAGTTTGTTATATTGCATTTCTGATGTCAAGATTCTCCAATTGTCTGTGTTGCATCCATAACACATGTTACATGAATTTGTGTTGTTTTTTTTAATGCCACACTAAGCAATATTCCAGCTATATAATTTCAATCTGAAAATATTCGAATCTAAACCAGGCAATAAAGTGATTCATGTAATGAGCATCATTTTATGCAGTTGATGTGTCAACCAAGTCAGCAAGTCATCACCCAATCAGTAACCTTTTCTGACAAGCATCGGTGGATGAAGACCCATTCTAATACGGATCTTTACGGGTATCATTCACACACTAACAAAAGTACTTGAAGTATGTCACAGTCGTTTTCAAATGGATTTTATGATGATTTCAACATATTCAATACCTTTTCTACGTGACTAGAAAGTTTGCTCGGAAATTAGACAGAAATGGATATTGTCATGTGCATGTGCAGTAGACGTCAAAGTTGACTGATGTAAAAATGTTGCAGCTTCACTGTCTTTTATTCCTGTTTTCCTGCTTCAGTAGCTTGATAATATGTTTATGTTGCTATTTCTGCAATTAATGTGGACTTTCCTGCGTTTTTCTGCACAATGGGAAACTTTCTTTTGTAGGCCTGATACACTGTGATTAAAAAGTTAAGCACCACCCAGTAATTTTGCTGGTATAGATTGTCTCGTAGGAAATCTTTCAGGAAGAAACAACTGTCATAATTTGGTTTAGTACTTTCAGTTTAAAAACAAAACTATTATGGAAATTATCTTTTACTTTAAAAAGGATGTGTGCGCTTTTGGAAAACATGCAGTTTGTTTTCTTCAAAAACGTTATCTTTTTTCGAGAACTGAAAATCAGAAATCACTGTTATATGTTATATCATTGTCATTTTTTTGTAACCTAAGTTTAATAATGTTATGTAAGTAGAATAGGAGTGAGTTAGTGAGTTTAGTTTTACGCTGCACTCAGCAATATTAAAGCTGTATGGCAGCAGTCTGTAAATAATCGAGTCTGGACCAGACAATCCAGTGATCAACAACATGAGCATTGATCTGCGCAAATGGGAACCGATGACATATGCCAACCAAGTCAGCGAGCCTGACCACCCGATCCTGTTAGTCACCTCTTATGACGAGTAGAATAGGAATAGTTATTGTACTTTAAAAAGCAATGCCATATTATCTTTAAAACTATTTCCTTTAATTGTAAATACAAATGATTATTACATCCCTAAATCATTTACCAGGCGACCCTTTTCTAAGTATGGATTTGTCCTCCCAATTATTTTAGCTAAACATTTCCACAACTTTACATGATAGTTTTGAAATAAGCTGGTGCTTAACTTTTTATTCTCTGTATTGAACAAAGTTTATGGCTAACAACTTCTTTCATTCATGAGTGTGACATTTTGAAGCAGATTCTTGTATCACTGGAACAAGAGGGTGAAAAATAAATGTCTTAAAAAACATTTATTGTTAGTCTACATGCTTGCCAGGAAACATTAAAATTATACTTTTTGAGTATGAAAAATTAATTTTCTTATCTTATTCTTAAAAAAATATGACTGGTGGATCCATAAAGCAAGAAATACAATTGTTCTTACTTTAACTGGTCTTACATTAACAAATTAATTCAGATCACCACAGTGGTATTAACGTAGCAGCTGTGTTATAGGAATGAAGACATTGATGGTAATATTCACCTCACTGCAAATTTCAAGATGATTCTCAAAGTCTGTGGGTCAGAAAACAGTGGAAAGGCAAATATGGTAGCTTCAAGAACTCTGTATATTGCCCATACTCCTCCCATTTCTATTCAGTTTTATGCTCTTGGAACATTGGAACAATGTTAAAAGATGACTTACACAGAGCTAAAATCCACCATGTGCATACACAGTGTTACATAATGAATAACACTGCCACACAATAATACATCAACAACATGGAGAAGTTCAAAATCTGATTTGACTTAGTCAGGGTGTGGATGAAATGATTATTGATGCCGAAATGTTTGATTGCACTCTGTAGTATTTGTAGTAAGAAGCAAATAGCCACTTATCTAGAAATCAGTGGCAGGCTTACGATTTTTTCAACTGTGTTCAGAAACCAGCATTCTGGAACATGTGTTGTTCAATGAGACTGAAAAATGTGAAAGGTTAAACCAACATGGTGAGGAGAGTAGATAATTGAATGTTGACTGACCACTAGTATATTGATTCAGTCAACTCAGTGCGGTATATGAGATCTGCAGATAGTACTACGCTCCTGTTGTGAACTTAGCAGAACATCACATTAGCTTGTAACACGAGCCTGTAAGTTGAGCCTGAAAGCTGAGGCTGTAAGAGGCTGAGAGATGAGGTTCAGCTTGTCATCACCCTAGTTGAGGTTTGACTGAAATTTTCTCCCAATATTTAATTACATGAGGAGCTCTTTAATAATGTCACTGTAATCGTTCAAAGTGGATGCAATATGTTGTTAGATGGGTCTTCCATGAGGATCAAGGCTCCATTCCACAAAGTGACCTTACCATTATGAATATCGTAAGTCTGTTAAAGTATGGGAGTATCGGTTTAGTGCTTACATTGTTTGGTCAAGGTGTTGCAATTTGTGACAAGGATTCCATTGAAACAATCAGTGTTTAAGACAACCATGACTCACACATAAAACAAGCTATAGACTACACTGATTTTGAAGTGGCCACCCTCCACTTACAACCCAAATCAGAGACCATATAATAGAGGGACGGCCCTCTCCAACAGTTTATCATTAAACATCAGCGCTACGGTCTGGCATGTAACTGATACACATCGACACCCTGCTGCTTACTTCCGGTTACCGGAACACATGCGCAGCATATGCGCAGACATTCGCAAATGAGCACTCTGGTAACCACGTAAACAATATTGCGTAATATCCGGACCGAGAGTTAATTCCTTAGCTGGATTTCACTGGATGCGACTGACAGTCAAAGATTACATGAACAGCTCCAATAAACTGATTACAATAATCGTAATCTCTATCTTGTCTCTCACAAGATGTCAACTTTGCAACTGTCCGACATGTCAACTGACAAAATCGCTGAAAATGTGTATCGTTCGCGAAATCCGTGCCGTTTTAGGCCAGTCATGTAACAGTACTGTTGTCAATATCCTCGATGTTCGCTAAACTTTATCACATAACCTCTAGATTTTTTTTAAGTATCCGTTGCCACTGGTTGGTGGTTCACTAAATGACGCTATTAGTCTCTGATTTTGATTTCATATTAATTTGCGTACCTTTATGAAGCTGAGAGTCCCAACGAAACACGATTTTCACGTTATCCAGGTTTATCTGGACAGTCAATTTCTTTATTTATTTCATAGTTATTGTGACAATAAAGTTACACTATGTGTTCAATGGGTTTTGCCATTGAAGTTCATTATCAAGCACTCGAGACGTACTTTGGATCATATATGATCAGATGTGCATACAGGAAGATTTTATTTAGAGTATGCACACCTGTATAGAAAGTCAGCAGCCATCACAGACTAATTCACATCTTTGCCCAATTTTTGCTAAACCGCAGAACTAATGGCAGAACCGCCATCATAATCTGTCTGATCCTGCTGGCATGGGGTGTCCGTGCGTTCATCAGTGAGGTCAATGAAGAATGACTTCCACTGTTTGTCATACAGAGCATCTATTGAACTGGAAAAAGGAGATGAACAATTTTGATATTAAAGAAAAAATAACATGAATTCAGTGCTCTAAATACTTGTTGAAATTATATGATAGCTGGTCCTCAATACTCTTTCAAACAAGATCTGTTTACTTACTCTCAAATTTGGAATATTGCACTTAATTAACACTGTATCTTTCCTTACATAAGAAAAGAAGCAATATTAATTCTTGACTATACAAACGTTTTGATATTTCAAACTTTTTTTCTGCAGATAATGGATAATACAAATACCTATAGAATAAATACCAATAAGTACAAATTATCAACTTTTTATCAACAATTTTTCATCCAATAAAATGATTTCTTTGGTGTGCACCCTTAGTTAACAGAGACACCATTTTGAATATATTACTTCCATTATTACTTACCTGCAATCATCAAGAACTGTTCATTGAACTTTCTTTTTCCTGGGCATCTACAAGACAAAATAATAAGTTTATGCTATGATTGGTGTAATGACATAAGCATAAAGTTGAATAAGGTAATTTAAATCATAATTTAACTTCATTAAGAAGAAAAATGATAAAAACAGAAAAATATATTATTTCATGAAAAATAAGGATATTTGCTACAAGCATAATCATCACAATGAAGAAAAATGGAAATATGTACAATTATTTGCAACCCATAAGTGCATGAGACTTTTGAAGAGTGGATTAAACATATATTCGGGTCATATTAACAAACAAAATTAATGTTGTGTCGTCTGCTACATGGTATCTGAAATGTACAGTACATGATGAAAATGCGGGTTTACATAAAAAATCATAAAAAATAAAATACCGATCATAGCCATATAAATTTAGTACCAAGCAAAAGAGGAAATAATGTTCACATACGTATTTTAAAAATGCTAGTAGTAAGCTGTTATTGTGAAAGCGTGCAGAAATCAAGTGTTGTGGAGTAAATATTTCAGAAAACATTCACATTTCGTCGTATTGCAGGAGTCAAAATAGGGAATTATACGTCCTCCAGAGATTTATAAATACCACTAAACCAAACTTTATCTAATCTGCTTTTATTACATCCCGGTAACTAAGGATTGGTATGGAAAATTAGTAGCTGTTACTGAAAATCAAAATCGGGACTTTCGCCGATTTTGCACCGCCGCCATTGTCCTCACAGAACAACGATCACATATGACAGCATTCATCAAATACAAAGACATGTATACGCTTTAGCACCACTAAAAACCTCAGATGCACTGTTACAAATAAATATATGTACATGAGAATACATGAGAAAAACTAAATCTTACCTTTGTAATGAAAATACGCAAAATCTATGACTAAAGTGGACACACGTTCCTTGCAGCTTCCGGATAGGCTGCGCAGTACAAGCCGTAGCACTGATGGTTTCGCGCATTGGCTTGAGGGCCGTCCCTCTATTATATGGTCTCTGCCCAAATTCAAGACACCACCTATACTGGTTCCACTCAGCCAGTAACCAGAGCTAGGGACAATGCAATAACTGAATAAACAGTCATTGAATCTGGATCAGAAAAATAATCAGATACACAAACCCAGCAATTTAAGATGTAGATGCCACAGTGCCTGAAACACATCATTGTCCTTGCTGCCAACTCCTCTGTGCAATGCTGAAGCCAAGAATGAAACAAGGCTATATTTCCTCAGGTTCGGAATCTTTGGTATCCCCTAGTACTTATATGGGTTAGTTTGTTACTCTCAAAGTTATATGTGTTCAGGAATAAGCTCTAGTCTACCAGCAACCCTTACAGTATTTGAAACACAAGGGAAAGTTATGTCCATCATTCTTGGAAGTGTTTTATCTGCATAACTGATTCACGGACGTAGGACAGTTATTTCTATTGAAAAACATGATATTGTATGTATTTTGATAATCTTCATCATGCCAAGTATATTGCATGCATATCACATAAGTATGCCCTCTTGGTGTAAGCCAGTTAATCACCCTCACTGTGGTAGCTATTGAAATGAACTCTACTTGGGCTAAAGCCCATGCAGAGTTTATTTAAAGGTCACACAACTTTGCAGATTCCGATACCTCTCAGTATGCACTTACCAAAACAAATCATCAAGAATTCCAATTCAACATATAAAGTTGAAAAAACGTGATAGAAAAAAGCCAGCAAAATCAGAGTTGAGACGATTCACTAAATTTCCCCCAGTGCTGGGGGAAAAAGTGGTTTCAACAGCTGTGCTGTGCTGCGCTGCACACATAATGCATGCAGAGTAAATAGGTTCACGAAGCTTGAAAGAGTATGCATGCCCGGAGTATGAGGTTGTAGGCAGTAGTCTAATCCTGGTTGTGTACACAAACAAGTAAATAATCTGCTCGTTACCTTAAAAAACGTGTTGATTGTGGTAATCAGCTTCTGTCACAGAGAAAGCTCAATGTCTGGTTTATTGACACCTATATGTATGCCTGCCTGTCTGCTAAGGACAATATGCAATACAGACCTTCAATCATTGACCACATGCAATTTGAACCTATAGTCTGGTTCATAATTATTGAGAATTTTTCTTCTTACTTTGAGCTATCCTAACACCTCAACTGATTCACTGATACTTAAAACTAAGTAATGGTATAAGGGAGGTAACTCATCTTGGCCTACTGAGTATAGTACAATTAGAGTTACCTCCCCTGAATTTGTAGCAGACGTCATTTTCCTCAGCACTGTCAACAATGTCTGCTGAAGATAAAAGAAGGTTGATTTTTGAGTTGTGTAATCAAGGAATTGATGATGTAAATACATTGGCAAAGAGAACAGGAACTCCTCTTTCTACTGTGTATAGGATTAGGAAGAATTTTAAAGAGGGAAAGGATTTGGGGCACCAGAAAGGAGCAGGGAGACCCAGAAAATTGGACTTCTCAGATCGCGTCCGGCTGGGAATTTTAGCGTCTAAAAAGCAAAGGGCAAGCATCTCCAACATCAGGTATGAAATGATAGAAAGGGGATCAACAGTTGTATCAAAATCTACAGTTAGAAGAAATTTGATTGATCTTGGATGGGAGAAAAAGACTGGAATTCCTTCTCCTCTCATGAAACAAGAACATAAAGACAGGCGTGTTGAGTGGTGTTTGGCACATGAAAACTTTGACTGGGAAAATGTGATTTTTACTGATGAAAACTCAATATGGGTATATCCCAATAATGTGAAAATATGGACAGAGTCTGCGTCAGCACCGTTGTATCGACGACCTAAATACAGCCCAAAGTTTCATGTATGGGGAGGGATATCCTTATTAGGAGCGACCCCGCTGTGTGTGTTTGAGGGAAATCTGACAAGTCAACGCTACACTAACATATTAGATAATTTTCTCCTTCCAAGTGCACATGTGTTTTATGGAAATGACTGGATTTTGCAGCAAGATAATGATCCTAAACACACCGCAAAACATGCCAAGCAGTGGTTTCAGGAGAAAAATGTGACTGCATTACCATTTCCTGCATATAGTCCTGACTTAAATCCCATTGAGAACATTTGGGGGATGATGAAGGAATGTGTGAATCAAAAGGGGTTGACAAAAATTGAAGACATGAAGAGAGAAGTGGTCCGATACTGGGACAGCATAACTCACGAGACACTAACCTCTCTGATAGGAAGTATGCCTACCCGTCTTAGACTGTGCCGTGAAGCTCAAGGAGACTTGATAAAATATTAAATTGTTACCTACACAACATGAAAAGATCAGTTCACTTTTACAATACATTCAATTTTATCTGATTTGTTCTCATTTAATAATATGAAATGCTTTAGCTATTCTCAATAATTTTGAACCATACTGTAACACCTATCAGGCTATACACCATAAACAAAATAAATTGATTTATGACTTGTGCACCCGAGTCCTGTCTCTGCCACATTATGTAATTAGGCAGGTGTCATACTTGTACATGTGACATGTTTTTATGTCGGTGGGTTGCAAACAAACTACATCCATTTTTCTCGGATGACTGGATCTGATGGAAACTGGTGCAAACTTTTGTCAGTTTCAAGTCCTGCTATGTACTTGGATGAATGACAGTTTCCTGCCGCGCATTAGTTCACCATCTCTACTGAGATGATTTTTGATTGGATCAAACATAAAACCTTCAGAGAACATGTATTTCCAAAATCTCTATATACATTCTTTATGGATACCAACTTCTTCTAGTGTATATGATTATGTTTGACAATGGTATACAAATCCATACTGAAATGACACATCAAGTACAATAAAAGAAGTTGTTATCCATAAAGAATCTTAATATCTTGTAACTCGCCATACTTCTAAAATGCCCATCAAACAGATCATCTTTCTGAAGACACTATGAGCCCTCAGCGTATCAGCAAATGAGCCAACCAATTGGAATCTGTCGTCACACTTGAGTGCATGCCCACCGACTATGACTGTGTTCGGTCTCCTGAGGGCTTCATTTCAGGGCAAGTAAGCCCAAGTTAAAAAATATTGCACTTTTGAATCGCGATTGTACACTTATAGTTTTATTTATTTGTTTTTTAGAAGCAGCAATGTATGTTATATGTCATGATTAACTGACAATTGAGTATTAATTATGTTTGATTTTTTGGTTGCATGTGACTTTTAAATAACTGACCCGTAACGTTATACCAGCCTGGCAACAGATGTGTTTCAACAAGAACGCTTTGAAAATGTCTGCAGATCTTCAGCAGCCATACATACTGTCCAGCCGAAGGGCCAATTCTGACACTACAAGATCAATGTCATTGTCTCCAGTGGCACACACAACACTTGTGACATGGGGAACATGAACAGAGAAGAGTCCAGCGAGTTTCCCTCCAGCTTCCTTCATCACCGAGCTTAACCCATATGCTTGAAAGCTTACCATTTTGGAGGTGAAATCATTATACTCTGGAGTAGGATGACCGATGGAGAAAGGGTGTCAGTGCTGCAAGATCTGCATCAATGAACAAGGAAGACATACTTGCATAGTGTGCTTTTCCTATGTACTGTTGATCGTTGCCATCCCTTGAAACATTTTTCCTTCCATTTAAGAACATCTCAATTGTGAAAGTAAAAGTTAAATGTTAAATCATTCTGTTGTTTGTGTGTCCCCAAAACTAAGTGTAGTGTGCTGCATAGTCTACTTTTTTAAAGTTTTCATTACAGATTTCGTCTCATCAGTATTTGTTTTCTAATATGTAGCTCAGCATTATTCAAGCTAAAGGTTGATATCCACTACAGTATCAAGTTGGGACTAAGCAACCTGTGACTGATGTTGTGACAATTGCCTTTGTGGTATGTGGACAAACCTTCAACCAAACACTGAGTCCAATCCATAAAGTTGCCTCTTGCAATGGTTTGATTTGGTTGTTGTTTAATGCCACTCTCAGCAACCTGTAAATAATCAAGTCTGCTACAGACACCCCCACACCAGTGATCAACAGAATGAGCATTGACCTACACAATAGGGATACAATGGCATGTATCAACCAAGTCAGCAAGTCTGACCACCCAATCCCATTAGTGGCCTCTTAAAGACAAGAATGGGTTACTGAAGACCTACTTTATCCTGGTACCTCCTGCATCTCTTGCAGTGGATACTCAAGTTCTCGAAATTGCACTGTCATAGGTGTCTTGTATATGTGATCCCATTCTGTCAACAAGTCTGTAATCGATATCTAACGTAGTGCAATCAACATGAGTCTGATGGATACGTAAGTGCTCAAGAAGGGTCAGGATAATGCTGATTCAGTTAATATCGGTAAATAGGAAACAATCCAGAAAGTACCATATGTGCAAGTTCATGTCTGTGCTGGTGGCCATGATATTATTTTTATGCATGACATTGTCATATTATCAAGAAGATTTGTCCTGTCAAGTTACCTGGATGAAGCAACAGTTACCAGATTGTGAAAATGAACAAATAAACACATATGAAAAGAATATTAGTGCATGCATATTGAAATCGGGAGTTGTCCATCAAGGAGGAAAGCAAGCTATTCCCAATGCTGATAATATATTAATTCAGTTTTGATGAAGGGCTTGCTGTATGGATTTGAAAGTTAGTGACAACATGTCTTTTTCTTAGAAAACAAAGAGCTGTTGGTTGTATGGATTGATGCTCATCAGTGATAGTGTATGTGGGCCATCAGGCTTTCTAAACTATCAGTGCAAAATGCAAGAAGTCAGAACTAGTTAACAACACTTTTGTTTTCAGGCAGCATTATTGGGTTTTAAGATCTTGAAAATGTGGAAAAGAATATAAAGACATCTGCAGTGTAAAGCCTGCATATCAAATAGCTGACCAATGGTAAAACTGAAGTTGTTTATCATATCTGTTACAAGTTCCTGTGTGAAAACACCATTTTTAATTTTGCAACAAGAAAAGTGCTGACAAACAATAATTTCAGCAGTTGCCGAGTTGTTTAATTGTTTAAAAATATGGCATAATATAAACATGTTTTGATTTCTTTTAAGTAATAACAAGCCATTGTTGCACAGTAAACATGCTGAGGCATCCATGGTGAAACTGACAAAGTAAATGCAACATCCAATCACCATTTGAACTTTACTGTGTTTGTTAATGACGTTCATCAACGGTAACATTTCGGTGAAGAAAAATATATGCAGTAGCATCATTGTCAGTCAAAGTTTGTTTTTGTATACCTGTTTATTATTTTATGTGGTCTCCAGTTTTGCTCAAGAGCACATTTTATAACTCGATTATGATCCAGAAAAAGTTCCAATTCACCATTGTTAAAGCTTTTTCATGGAAATGAGCTTGAGAGCTGTTTGTCCTTTTGGTTCAAGTACAAGAAGCAATTATATTCATAATAGAAAACGTGTTTGTGAGGAGTGTGTCTTTATGACTTTTCTTTTTTGCTTTCACTTCAAATGGCAAAATTTCTCAAATGATGTGAATGGTATTGAGACTGTTTCATTACCTTCTTCTAGACGGAGAGACCTGCTCATCCTGCTCATCCTGCTCATCCTGCTCAGAATGCTTGTGTGAAAAGCACAAATGGCTACTGTTTGAAAAAAATACACACAATTATTTTTTTTAAATGTTTTTCTGGCACAATGAGAACATTGTTTTTTGTCAAGGTTTAAAGTATTATGAGAAGTCATGAGAAATTTTGAATTATCTTGTTCTTCTGAAATTGATTTTCTTAGTTTCACGACTTGTGAGTTATGAGTAGATTTTTCCTTGGAATTCATGTTCTGAGAAAATGGATATAATATGGCATCAGTGATAAAGTTTCAAGGGATACTGGTCCAGGTGTTCTTCTACTGGAATGATGTCAAGTTGATTTTTTTCTGATGTTATGCTGTAAGTGATGTTATCTTAAATTGTTTGTGACTTTCATCACATCGTGTCACACTGCTACAAGTCTCATTGCAAACAGTGATAGCTATTATATGAAGTATTCAAGCAGCCAATCAGCCATCCTTGCCCAAAGGCATTATGGGGTAATATGTTCTCTTAATCTCTTTGAGTGATTTACATGGCTCCTTACCTACCTGTGGATGAGACACCTGTTTGAGGTAAATAGTATCACGCATATGATTAAAGTCCAGGTCCATGATTGGCTACTCATAAACAAGATTCAGTTGAATTCATAAATATTGTGAATTAAGAGTAAAGGATCTTTGTAGAGATAACAAGAAAAGTATGACGGTGACAGGAAATGAGCTTGTTTAGTAAATGAAGAGGAGACTTAGGCAGAGAAAGAGGTGTAATTTCCATATTTGTACAATCCTGAAGTGACAAAACGTAAATTACTAATTAACAGCATTGGGTGGTCAGACTTGCATACTTGGTTGACACTTGTCATTGTATCTCATTTGTGTAGATTGATGCTCGAGCTTTTGATCACTGGATATTTTCAGACAGCCACCATATAGCTGGAATATTGCTGAGTGTGGTGTTAAGCAGCAGCAGCAGTTTGTTGTATCCATAATTTGTTTTGTGCACAAAAAGTACAAAAAACTGTTTGTCTGTAGTTTGTTGTATGCACAAGAAGTACAAAACAAAGAAAGCACAAAAACTGGCTGTTACAAAAGGTGAAGTTTGTTGTATACAAGCATGTTCCTTGTAAACCTAATTTACACTGATTTAATGGGAACGGCTACTTTGGACAGTTGTTCTTTGTGAAGGGAGTTAGAAATGTTTATATAATTGTTGTTTGTTTGATGTGAGTTATTCCAGTGTTGGTAGTTGTGAATTGATGTCAGATGATAATAATTAAATTTTTGTTGTGTTCATTAAAATTCTGACAATCACAGTCAATCCTTAAATGAATAAATATAGCTGAAACCTTTCTGTGTTATATCACACACAGCTTCATAACATCACTCATGACCTCCATCCATTGTATCATGAGAATTGACTAAATATGCATTCGTGTGATATGCAAATAGTTCAGTATTAGTTTGTGTAACAAACTCTGCACCCAAAGCTGTCATGTACCATTGTCTTACAACTCATTCCAAAATGTATGAACAACTTTTCCGCTTATTAGATACATTTTGAAATAGCTGTCAAGATAAATGATATATGACATCTTCTCATGTAGCAATCTTAATATATCCATGTAATTATGTTTCTATGATATATCACGGTGATATATGTAAGGAGAGTACACATATCCTTTACAAACAGAGAACTAGTCAAAGACCAACAGTATATTATGTCAAGGTGATATGTAAGAGTAGAGAACTGGATAAACCACATAAATTGATTAAGGCATATCAAATGGATTTCCTTTCCATGTAATATAATACCAGTTTACAAATTCACCCTCGTTTGTATTTTTATTAATTCTCATCTTCTGTGACATTTCTGCGTACAAAATCGATAATGGACATTTTCTAACAAAGCCGTGTATAAGGGACTAGCCGTTTATGAGGGGCTAGTTCTGATGGTAATTTTTCTGTGCCGATGGCCATGTCTGCTACCAATGTCCATCAGGCCCTGATCAAAGCCCGGCAGTTGCCGCAACAGCGGACTTGAAGAGCAAGGCACGATCAGCCTTATTACATTCCTTCATAAGAACACAGTGTTCAATCACCACAGACCTCTTCTCATTCCTTACTTAAGAATTTCTTTTTCAAATTAAGTGGATTTTAATTTTGTAATATTTTTCAAAGCTCAGATTTTTGTCTTTTTTTGTGATTTCATTCTGTCGCTTCGTTGATTTCAGTTTTCCATTTTTATCTTGCTAGAAACCGATGACTATAACTTAAAGTTGTTGCAAATACCTTGCTTAAAATTGGGTTCAAGTATTTCAGAATCTGTGGTTTTACCATGTGAAAAAAAATGTTTAAATCTCATATCCGTAATGGCTAATAATTGAAATTTCGTCAGCTGTCACTGAAATTGTAAAAAGAATTCAGTCTTTAAAAGAATTTAAAAGATGTTGGGAGAGGCTTCATATCCCTTAAGAAATGAAGGAGGACAGAAAAATAATGTTCAATTACTTTTTAGGATTATCAGAAGTGAATGTGATGATGATGACAACATTCCTTCAAGTTATCTGGGTTTGGTGGACTTTCTGGGGCACTTATGTAAAAGTAAATTTTAGAGGTATAAGAGAGGGGAATTGAAGAAAACGTTGACTTTGTGGTCAGTGTGAGGCAATGGTTGTGATAGTAACTGAAAATGGGATTTTTGTGGTATTTTTACCCAATAAAAACCTTCCATCCTCGGGAGCATGAAGACTTTTATGGATATTCAATGCCTTTCTTGTAGTGGATGTGATGTTTTAGTGTCGATTCTAAAACTGTTATCGAGCAAATAAACAAAGAAATCCCTGCTGTGTCTTGTTTTTTCCAGCACATAAAAAATACATTGGACAGACATGTGATTTCTTTTTACATTTAAAAAATTTGAAACATCCTTTATGTTCCAGTGGACTTGAAACATTGATTGATTCTCTGTTGAGCAATGTGGGGTATTCTTAGGCAACACATTTCTGAAAAAAACACAGAACCAAAAGAAACAAGAAGAAAATATAATATGATAGGTAGAATCTATTTAAATATAACTCACATTTTTAATCTTTGATTGATTATAAGACCAAAAGTACAGCTACAAAAATGTTACAGCATAAAAGTAACTGTTTCCAAACGCTGTATATTGTCGCCTCTAAGGCTACTCAGGTAAAAGGCTACCAGCTTATATTCACCGTCAAAATCAGTGCTTGAAGGAGGCCATGAAAGAAGCACATCATCAGCATGTACATGATCCCTTTATTCGCAAAATAATATCTCGGTCATCCATGCTATGTTTTTAGGGTCACATAGAACACCATTTTGTGTGTTGACCCAGTGTGACACCAGAGGAATGAAAGTGTAAAAATCTGAAGTAATTTAGACGAGGACGGTCTGTTTTCTGAAATTTAATTGCAAATCAACTATGCTTCAAGTTATTAGGTGTAGTTTTGTTTAGCTATGAGCATTTTTATTCAACAGTGTCAATACACAGCTTGTCAAGACATGTTAGTTATAAAAGTGAAGAGAATTGATTTCAAGGTCACCAGTAAGTTATCACATGTTTGGTCACATGGGAAACTGATCAGGTCGTCTTAATTTCTTAGAACAATTTACCCATGAAGATCAGGGTTAGAATTGTATTCTTGCTTGTCCTAAGAGGTGAATTATAGGATCTGGTGGTCAGTCTTGCTGACATGGTTGACAGCAGGATTTTACATAGCTCCTCAAAAGTCCTGGGACTCATGGCATATTTTTGGGGAAGTCCATTTCCAAATTTGGGAGTCCATCAAACTCAGTCATGCATGAAATCAATAATCATAGATGCTTCCCATTTGATAATGATTTTGTTATAATATAGTTACTTCAACGTGATTAAAATAATGGTTGGAAATAGAATAGCAATATCAGATGGCACCATGTCACCTTTCAGTACTGTATGTTTATTGTCATTGTTATTCAGATTGATTAAATACGAATGACGTTGAACTCAACATAGAAACTGATAATACTTTAATCCATTCAGCACTGTGGGCTGGAAAACTGGCCAAGACATCATTAGTCCCCTGACACCATAGGCCGGTAAACTGTCCAGGCCGTAGTTGCATCAAAATAATGGTAATTTTGGGAAATTTTGGAACCAAATTAACATATGATTCTTGTATCAAACTTGTCACTTTTCACGATGTCTGAAAACACTTATTAAAATTTCAAATGACTATATTATCAAAAGGATTAGAATTATAAATAATTTTTTGCTATGTTATTGAAAAAAAAATTCTTGCACACATGCTTGTGCAACAGTTCCACATCAAAGTTGTCAAGGAGCAAATTAAATTTTAAAATTTACACTTTAAACAAAGTGAATAAACTGGAGAATAAAATCAACAACAGTACTCATAAAAGTTGCCAAACATACATAATAACTTACTATTTCCACCTTTTTTGAGCGATCATGTAATGTAATCTGATATCTCAGGTTTCGTCACCCTGAACTTTAGGCTTTAGTTGAATGCTAAAATAAAACATTGTAGTCACAGTCATACACATACACAACATGTCCACTAAGTTCCATAATATATATATAATGGGTTATGTTTTGCCTAACACGTTCAGAATAGCGGGATTTTACCCCAAATTTTTGTCCAAACAAATAAGTTTTTGTTTACAAGCACGATAGCCATTGCTGTAGTATGATTGCCTGCCATACGTCATGTGCACAGTTGTGACCAATCACGATCCTTACATCAGACCATGGGAAATAAACATCATTAGAAACCAATCCATATCCAATGAAATCACTTCTTACAACTGCAAAAATACTCTTGGCAAGGGTTCAGTGATGTTGTTGATGTTTAGAGCTCTCGTACAATACCTGCCATCAAACAAATTGCCTCACATGTTTTGATACAAAGCCTTGAAAACCAAGATATTTCCTGATGTTGCATCACATTTGTGAGCGAAAAGCCACTGAATTTGGAAAATAGACAAGCATACATAAGTTTTGAGAAATCTTTCATAAAATGATTTTCAAATATTGCATCCATAAGGATTTTAGTTTTTGGTTCCTTCATCCAATTTCTGTGTCCAGTATGCAGGAATCCTGCGTCCTGGTAAAATGCCATCATATCCCAGTTGTGTAGATCTGTACGTGTCCACTACATTAATGTCTTCTGCTAGCCCCTTTTGTTTGGTTTCAAATTAGTCAACTTTACTATTGATTTTTGTTTTGCTGAACATACTGTTAGGTTCTCTCAAAATATTTACTTGAAGATAAGGTGGTCAGATGCAAATCATTATATCCCAATTGTGCAGATCAGTGCTCATGCTGTTAATCACTGGATTGTCTAGTCCACACGATTGTTTACACAGACCACTGACATATTAATATTGCTTAGTGCAGTGTAAAATTACACTCACTCATTTACTTACTCACTGGGAATGGTAACTGAAATTCATGTAATAATGATACACAGTGACTACAGTGTTAAAACACTAATACCTCCTTTCAGTTGCATAACAGTACATCACATCGTTTTTCACTGACAGATACAAAGGAACAAGAACCTATTGTCAGCATGTCCAGGACATGACAGTCTTCCTCTGTGGTTGATAACTTACACTATGACACTTTCAGTTAGGTGCCATACAACTGGTAGCCCCCTGTTTTGTTGATTTCTTTTCTTTTGGACTGTAACTAGGATTTAATAATTAAACTCAGTTCAATTTGATCTCAAGTTTATGTTGCTCATGAAATACTTTCAAGCTTGCCCAAGGACATTAACTTATATCAACTTGAACTTGTGTAATATTATTTAAAAACAAGCATAGAATGGTCTTCAAATTGAAACAGTACGTTTCCTGCTTTTTGTCAGG
Source organism: Haliotis asinina (assembly GCF_037392515.1). Taxonomy (NCBI): domain Eukaryota; kingdom Metazoa; phylum Mollusca; class Gastropoda; order Lepetellida; family Haliotidae; genus Haliotis; species Haliotis asinina. Next base: position 5,175,195 of record NC_090286.1, on the reverse strand, counting down.
TTGGAATTTTTTTTTCAGTATCTTGGTGAAGTTAATCTGTACAAATTTCTGAGATCTCCGCATTTCAAATTAACCAGTGTACATGTTATTGTGGGGGCACCTGGATCAGATGGAATAAATATATTGCAATACTGTGCCTCCAGCGTGTCAGTTGACTTGTATAATTAGTGATGTCCTTTGAAGCTTTGCATGCACGATATCCAGATTTGGCATTAATCTGGACAATAAATGGCATCTGTATGATAACCGGTGACGCTGTGTTGCCAGATGGATTTAATGGTCAAGGATATGAAGTTATGGGATTTACTTGATAGTGTGGCTGTGGGAAGCATTGTACAAAATGATTCTGTGCAGAGTTTTGTCCCTTTTGTGTGCCAGGAACCTGTGATGAAATTTGTGAGTTATTAATTGATTATGATTAAATTTCTAGAGTTTGGAAGCATGATGATTGTACTCATTGTCCATTCTTCCTAAATGGTAAATGTCCTTCAACACTTAAGGTTTTCATTCCACGTGAAGGATGATATTCTCTCTCACTCACTCACTCACTCACTCACTCAATCACTCAATCACTCAATCACTCACTTTCCCTCAAACACTCATTCCATTGATACTCACTTTCTAACATATCCTCCGCTTGCTTGCTATCTCCTTTTCCTCCACTGCCTCCTTGGTGTAGCGGTTAGAATGGTCACCCAGAGAGCGGAAGGTCCTGGTTCAATGCCCAGCCATGCCATACCTAAAAAACGATAAACTATGGTACTTGTTGATCCCTGCCTGGTGTCCGTCATTAATGGGTACAAGAAGGATTGGTCCACTTGGAGTCAGTATTAGGCATCTGAGTATTCCTGCTTAACTGTGGCATGATATCTCTGTGAACTGACAATATAAGACCAGCCTTAATCTGGGCTTTTACAAGTGAATGTTCTCATGTGCAACATTAAACCCCTTTGACCATACCTCACCTTACCTCACCTTCTGCCCCTCATTCTTCCTACCTCAGAAACTCAATCACCAGAAATCTGTGTATGATATGGTTCAACAGATTTTATGCCAAAGCCAAAATGCTCACAATGTCTAAGTGAACACGACTTTGTAGAGCTGACTATTTACTGAAAAGGACCACTCATGTGATGTTTTTTTTTTTGTTTTGTTTTTTGTGTGATTTTGAATTGCATTCAAAATAAAGTTCAAATTTACATGGTGCTTAAAATATAGGCTCCATGGAAGAGTGGGGTCTTTACTTTATGCTGTAATGGCTAATTTTTCTCATCAGACGTAACTATATTTCATTTGATCTGCTTGTTTGGTGACTTTGACTTAATTATTTATTTCTATTTTTATTTATTTTTCTGATATCCTAGTTAGGTGGTCTTGATTTACATTCACCTATCCAATCTGGTCATTAGATGACCATGAGCTGCGTGTTTATCAGATCGTGATGCTAAGATCATGGGATTAACATTGTAACATGTCTGTGTATGATGTCATAACAACATGTGCTCTCTATCATGAATCTGTACTACCCAGTGTGCACCTGGGGCAAGGGACGTAACTCTTTCACAGTGCTGCAGAAGCCACTATATAAACCCCTCTACCCTCAGGTGTGCCATAACTAGACTACCCGTCAAACTCCCGATACGTTCTGCACATGTGTATGGTTACATGAAAGATGATTTTCTCCACTGACTTGGGGAACCAACTGCAAACTTTATGCAGATGAGTTGCATGAAGATCATGCATCAAATTGCAGAAAAGCATGTGCCAAAATTATGTACAGTTTGTGGTAGCACTTGTTAATTTTCACTGATTTTCATCATTTTTTAAACTCATGACACCAAGCGTTTCGAATTTGTTTTACAATGCATCCGCTAATGTGTAAACAGTATGGAATATTTCCAAAATTTAGTTCGAACAGTTGAGTGAAGTAAATGGCTACATTTACACAAGTGAGTAAAAACATTTCTGTAGTATCAAGGAGCATCTGTGTTACGGCATGCATGAGGACATGCACTCTACCACAGATTTCCCTTAACTTAACTGGGTTACCTCCCTTCAACCACTGACTTCATATGATGGGTTCCACTAAGTGAGTGTAAGCAAATAAAGCGGAGCTCCTGTTGTTTCATAACAGAAAGATTCTTTTGAAAGTCTTGAAACATTTTGTGCTCTTTTTCTTTAAAAAAATGTAAAAAAAAAATGCAAAATTTCTTTTTATGATCTCCACACCCTCTTGTTGATGAGTAAGTGATTTCTTTATGAAGCAGATGAATTACATAAATGTTTAACGTAAGGGAAGTTAATGGCTTATGTGGTTTTAAAATAAATGACACTACAAATAGATAAGCGCTGTAAGCAATCAGATGTTTGTTCCTCGGGATGAAATGTTATGCAATTTACACTTCATTTTTTCATGCCATGTTGTTCATGAAGAATTTCCAATGAGGCTGTTGGTTAACCTTTATGATTATGAAGTGTTGTCTGATTGCACCTGGATATGGTACACGCCATCCCAGAAGACAACACATCATCGTGCCTTGGTGCATGACATTACGACTGGTCCTCAAGCTCTAATGATTACACCCCAAATTATGATTGAGCCTCCTTCACAACAGTCATGTTTGGCTACGCTGGAATTTTGTTTCTTGTCTGTGCCATGCTTGGTCACAACTGTCTGTCATGTCTAGAGAGTATCTTGATTCATCAGTGACAAGTACTGAACCCTAGTCCCAATCAGACCAATTGTTGTGATCTTCAACCTAATCCATATGTGGTGGTCTGTGATTTCGGTCACTTGTATGCAAAGGCATGGCCTCTTTTCCTGAAGACAAGGCGTCCCGAGACAATGTCTGAGTAGAAACATCAAATCTGCTCTGCAGGTCATTCCTGAGCATGATGGCAGTAACAGTATTATGCCGTCTGCTGCAGTCGAGAGAAACCTCCCTTACTGTGGTGAGGTGGAATGTTGTCAAAAACCATGCGTAAGTTCCGTTAGAAGCATAATAGAAAATGTGTAGGTGAAGGAAAAAAGACAACCCCAAGTTCTGTTGATAGTCAATAAAGAAGTTTACTGTTCCAAGAACTTAGTTTCCTTAACCACCGAGCAGATGAACCAAATGTCTGGTACTGACTCCCTTCATTGTTGATCATTTTATGGCTAACATGACAGATGTGATGTTGTTTTGGATTACTGTTTATGTCATAATAGCTGAAATCTGAGCACAATTTGAATGTTTCATCAGAAAATATTTATACTGACAACAGTTTGCTGAATTTTGTTGACAGGCATGTGACAGAATACATTAACTATTGCAGCTGAATATGGTGTACTATTTTTTCTCTACTGCCCAACCCTCTCTGCAATGCTGAAGCTCTAAATGAAGCAAATTAAATCTCTGTTACCTCAGGTTCCTGAACAACAATGTTTCCTGCCTGCCCCGACCTCCTAGACTCACAGTCCTTGAACCCCACTTTCCCAACTGCCCAACACTCTCTGCAATGCTAAAGCCCTAAATGAAGCAAGGCTAGATTTCCTCCAGGTTTTGAGTCTCCTAACTCATTGGATCTTCTCTTTCAATTTAAATTAGTTTATTTGCTACTATCAAAGATCATCCATCATCAGGGCCATCAGTCAAAATTATATATTCAGAGGCTAAGGGTTAGTCCTCCTTGCAATGCTAAAATTGTGAATGAAGCAAGTCTAGATTTCCTCTGAATATCCCAACACACGATGGCTCCTTTTCAGTTTAAATAGGTTCATATGTTACTCTCAAAGATCGTCCATCAACATGGCTGAATGATCTTGAGAATTGTAGTGTCAATAGAAGACAGTAACTACTTTTTAGGTTAAGATAATGTTATTGAGGCAAGGAGACAAAATTTTGATGTATATATGTGTATGTTCTCTTTGTTTATCTGCCATCACTTCAGGGAAGAGTGTGATTAATTTTATGCCACTCATAGCAATATTTCAGCTATATGGCAGTGTTCTAAGAAGAGAGATTGTTTTATAGGACAATATATGTACTGGCAGTGAGATCTGAACACTGTAATTTCATGTCTGCAGGTATTCTAGACAATCTGATAATGTGATGTTTGCCAGTAATTTGGGACGGGCGAGTGGGGAAAAGCACATAATTATGTTTTCATGGCCTACAGTTTTCATTTATATTCTTTTCATGGCAGTGAGTAATGTGAGCCTGTGTGTGTTTAAAGTATGGACCATGCCATGACATGTTGGGAGTTGTCCCATAGACTAGATCGAAAACATTTTCATGTGTCACTTAGAAGAAGGATGGGCACTGTGGATCAGAGAGTGCTGGTTTGAATCCCAGCATGGAATCTGTGATTGTTAGCTCCCAGTGTCTGGTTCTGATGTAGCAGGCAATTAATTCCCATATAGGTTTAAACCTGCTACCTAAATAACCATACGTGGAACAGTCAAATGTGCAGCAAGAGAAACTTCATGAAGATGTATGCAGACATTATCATCAGCAGTGATCTGACTCCCTCACGTTAAGAAGTAAATTAAATGCTGTAATCTTGAATGTAATGTTAAATATCACTTCCCGCCATCCTGTGTATCATCAGTCGACAAGGGGCAGGTTTTGTTTTGAAAATCACAGAAAGAAAATGGTTCATTTTGACAAATATTTATTGACAACATTTCTTATTTTAACCACAATTATATTGGTTTGCAAAAAAGGAATTTTGATGTTTATTATCACATTACAGATCTCAGTCATAACCCACAAAGCGTTTGTAATGTTACGACCTGTCGTAACTCTATAGTTTTTCATAGACTTATGAATGTTGTAACACTATGAACATTTTGTGGATTGGGTCTCTGGAAGTCTAGACGGCACTTTCAATAACAACCTTTAATTGCATGTCATTTTCATTCATTAATAATATGTGGTATTTCAGGATTTTCACAAGTTAATGTCAGAGGGCAATAAATATTTTATCAGTCCTTTAGGAATAATGAGTGATAAAAATTTGATTGAGACTCACTCGTATAACTAATGTTTTTATTACTTTAGGAAAAAACAAATTGGATTGTGTGCTGCAACCTGACTAGATGAGAAATGTGATAAAGTTCTTCTAATCCCCCCCAAATTTGCTACATTAGGACTTCAAGTTAGGCTAGGTTCGCAGCTGATTGTACTGATTGAAGGAACGGAAACAGTAGATTGGGTGGACACAATAGGTGGCTTTGTTGATTGGGTGTCATCATACCCAGATTTAGATTGCTGCTCACTACACCTATCACTAGTTTGTCTAGTTATTGTTTACATGACTATGTCAACTATTTCAAAGTTTTCAGAATGAGTGAGTTTAGTTTCACAAGACACTCAGCAACAATTCAGTTATATGGTGGCGATCTATAAATAATCAAATCTGGACCAGACAATCCAGGGATCAATAGCTTGAGCATCGATCTGCACAATTGGGAACCAGTGACATGTGCCAACTTGATCCCTTTAGTCGCCTCTTACAACAAGCATAGTCGCCTTGTTAGGCAAGCATGGGTGGCAAAAGGCCTATTTTACCCCTGACCTTCACCGTTTGGAATTTCTCAGAGAGTTGTATTAAAGTTCAAACAGTGCAGTGTGTGGATGTTGAATCAGGAGAAAACTGTCATATATTTTCATTTTGAGTTTTTTTAGAGTATTTGTTGTTTTTTTAACCAACAGCAGTAATTAGTGATGTGTTATGTAAAATTTTCCCAGAAAAACTCATCTGTACACATGACATTTACAAACAGAAAGTGTTTTCTCGTTACACCCCTGTTTTCTGACATATCTTTTTAAGAATCAAGCTATTAAACTGAGAAATATTTCAGTGTTTCATTTGTTTAAATTTTATTTTAATGTAATCAAGGTTCCACTAAAATGAGGGGCTGTAGGGTAAAATGGTGGTTTATGCTTTCATTCATCACACGGAAGGCCCAGATTCGATTCCCCACGTGGGTACAGTATTTGAAGCCCATCTCTAGTGCTCCCTGCTGACATGCTGACATGTTGGCAGATGCAGGGTAAAACCATTCTAACTGACTTATAGTCAGCAAATTCTGCAAAAGAATAAATTTATCCAATGATTGATATTCTAAACATCAATACACATTCTTGCTGGACAATGACATGCAGTCTTCCAAAACTAAAAGTTGAACCACATTTTGTAATGTCTCATGCACAGAATTCATTGTTGCACATGATTCTAACCCAGAACCCCTAGGGGATCATAATCATTAATCATAATCTGGTTCATCAGAAGACCATGGACATCTGCAGTCATTAATTAAACCTTTCTGACCAGGGGCAGTCAGATTTTAGCTGAAGCCGATTAGAAGATATATCCAGATAAACAGCTGTGAGCCTTAGAAAGGAATATGAACTCTGGTTAGTTATGGTGACAGAAAATCTGTTCTAGGACAGTGTCAAGGACGACTGTTAATACATAATGATTTACTGTGCTTTAATACAATCACACAATCTAATTTCCTCAGGGGTTTATCATATAAATAATAGAATGATGTAATGGCAAACAGATGTCCCCTGCTAGAGGCGATGGCAGTGATTACGGTCACGGGAATCATGTGGGGGAGATATTTACTAACAGAGATCAATCAGTGTTTGGAGAAATGGAGAAGCTGTAATTCAGCATTGTTTTAGAGGGCTCATCTTTTGGGTATGAGTGACTTTAGTTTTATTCCACTTTTAACAATATTCCAGCAATGCCAGGTAGGGGACTGCAAAAATGGGCTTCACACATTGTGCCTTTGTAAGAAATCAAACCTGGATCTGTAGCACAATGAGTGACCAACTTAACCCGTTTTCAACGCTTCGCTACCTCACCACTTCATATGGGTATGAGTGAGTGAGTGAGTTTAGTTTGATGCAAATTTTAGCAGTATCCTAGCAATATCATGGTGAGGTACACCAGAAATGGGCCTTACACATTGTTACCCATGTGAGGATTTGAACCTGGGCCTTCTGCATGATAAGTGGACGCTTTAGCTGCTAGGTTACCCTTCTGTCCTTCTGGGTGTGAATGTAACTCAGTGCGTCACTAGATCAGGTTGTGTTGCTGTGTGGTCTTGAGCATAGAGCCCAGATCACAAATAAGTTGAGGTTAAGCAACCTTAGACAAGTTAGTTTGTTCAAAATTGCCTCTGTTCACCCAGCAGTGTATGGGTACCTGGTGGGCTAAGTTACATGGCTGTTAACGTTCTAGTGCATTTTAAAGGCAGCTTGGGTTGAACGGGGTTAAACATGTCTGCTTTCCACATAAGTTGTTCCTGCCATCACTGGGAATCCTTGAGGTGTGCCATTTGGAAATTGCCTTTTCCATCATGATTACTATCAATAAATCTGAATTTAGTGAATATCGTCTTGATAATGAGCATCTGTAATTTAGGAACTTTGTTGTCTTCTTGCTTTCATTTAGATAAATACTAGCCATGTTGACTTGTGAATCCATATCAAAATTAACGAGGTATATTTAGGATTACCTTTTTTAATCCAGATTCTAGTACTTTGTTTGGGTATATATACTGAAGAAACAAGTTAAAAGAAACAGATACACAAGTAACAGGTTGACAAACTGATTGTTAATGGTTCAAATCTGTAAGAGAAAAGTGGGAAATAATAGTTGTATTGTGAGCAGATCCATACTAGTGAGTTTTTCCATGTGGAAAATGTTTTGAGCCATTATGGTAAATATCATCCCTCAGAGACCAGTGGTCCTATAACTTTTTACCACCATATTGAAAAATCTATAAGTTGTCCATTACACAGTCATTCATTTCATCTGCTCGGTCCCTTTTGTTTGGTTTCAAATTTGTCAACTTTACTATTGATTTTTGTTTTGCTGAACATACTGTTAGGTTCTTTCAAAATATATACTTGAAGATAAGGTGGTCAGACACAAATCATTATATCCCAGTTGTGTAGACTGATGCTCATGCATTTGATCACTGGATTGCCTGGGCCAGATTTAATTATTTACAGACTGTGGTTATAAAGCTGGGATATAGCTGAATGTGATGTTAAACAGCAATCGATGAGTCAGCATATGTGAAACAGTAAACGTCTCTAATCTTTGTGCAAATGTTCAAGATTTCTGTGAGCCAAGTGGCTGCCTTTTTTATGTTTTAGAGATATGTATGTAGGTGAGCTACCGTCCCATGGCGCTATTTGTGTTACTTTCATCAATGTGTGTTATTTCAAACAGACAATCTCAAGATTGTAATACATTCCAGAATATGAGAGGGCACCAAAGAAATTTTGAAATGATTAAACTCTTATAATTAAGTTCTTATGATTGAACCATAATTTCCGAAAGACTATTAAAATTTTGGAAGAGAAGGAGTTTTACTGTCAAAGAGTTCAAGAACCTTATGACTGACTACAAGTTAATTAGGTTGCCATATAGCATCTGACTTTGCCGAATGTACACCTCAACAGATTGAAATAATGAAACATTGCCAGGAGGATGGTCAGCAGTCTGGTTGCCATGGGTGATGACGGTGGTATCATTGGTATCCCATATTTTGGCACCCATCACCAGTCTGACACCTTAAGCAGTCAGGCCATGTTGTCTGTTACATGAGGAATTCTTCTGGCAGTGATAATGTTACTAAATATTGGTTTTTGACAGTGTGACCCCTTACTGGCATTACATGGATGAGACGTCATCAGAAGCAACTTGTGGTGGTTGGTTGCCATAAGAATCAAATTATTAATGACTGTAGTAAGATATAGAAGGAAAGACACAGGCATAACATTGTCTGTGGCTGGATGCTAGATGAACTTGATATCTATATTTAAGACAATTACTAAACTCATGATAATTTGTTTATACCCACTGTTATGCTTCCCAAACTGATTGAAAGGATCTGCCATTTTCACAGGTCAATTACTGTCTGTGTCATTGACAAAGGTCATAGATATATATCACAAAAACAGAAAAATTAAATATTTGGTAATTTCTTTCTTATTAGCTGTATTGTTTTCTAAGACACTGTCTATTGTAGATAAGATGCAGTATGTAGATATAATAGTCTTATAAGTATTTATATATGTTTGAACAAAATGAGTGTAATATTTCTTTACATTTGTTTATGTTTTCTTTATTTCAGTACTTCACAATTGTCTATGGGTGCATTATGTGAAGCCCATTTCTGGTGTCCATCTTTATGATATTGCTGGAATATTGCTAAAAGCATACTCACTCACTCACTCACTCACTCACTCACTCACTCTCATAATTGTGTAGGAAAATACTTTTAAGGATATAATATAGCAGCCTGATTTTCGATGTTTACTACTTTTAGCATTTAGTTAAGCACAGTTATTTTGTGTCAGGAGCTAGTATCATGAAAATCTCTGACTTAATTGTGTTTGATTGTTTTTATGTCTCCGTAATTATTATTCGTTATTTAGTAGGAGGACTTCTTTGTGACTTCAGGCAAAAACTGAGTGGTATATAGTGGCAGGTGATACCTCAGGACATGCTGATCTTTTCATAAACACCTTGTGTCATCACTGAGTGTGAAACTAAAGTCACCCACAGATGTTTATTGATCTGTTCATATAGATTTTACCACAGTTTCACATTTTATGACCTGTGACTTTTTCGGCAGATAAAAGGACTTGATTATTCCCGATATTAAATTGATGTCTGATAATGACAAACAATGAATGAGGACAGTGTTATCAGAATTACCCAAATGCTATTTATCTGACTAAGTGATAGCTTGTAATCCAAATAGATCACATTGTCCTTGTATACAAGAACATTCATTGGAGGCTGTGATTATACAATGCAAAACAAACGATGTTTTGCCCTGTGGCTAAGGTCATTTATTCCTCACTGCTCTGTAAAAGCAAAAGATTATTTAAGCAGCTGGTCTGGTCAGACAATCAGTAGTGGCTGGTGGTAAAATCAGTAGGTTGTAGGTTTTCTGTTTTTATTGAAAATGTCATGTCTGCCTCAACAGTTTTGGCATTGGCTTGTTCTGGGAATAACTGGTGGTTATTTTGTCATGTCTTGTGTGAAGTGATGTCAGAAGGAATTACACTGACTGTCAGACATAATGATTTAACATGCACATGTTAGACTTGTAAACTGTATTGCTTGTAGTTGATGAGACTCTCACGCAATTTCAGAATCTAATTATCTTGTGTTCTGGAATCTAGTTAATATTCTTGTTTCTATGTAAATCAGTGTTTTGTCAGATTTTCTTGAACCACATAAATATGCATGATCATAGTCTTGTTGTTTGTTGTTATTCTGTCCAGACGAACTAGAAGATGATAGTATGAACAACAAAATCACACGATAATGTTTGTAACTGCATTTGTGTTAAGTAGGTAGCTTATGATCTGGTATGCTTAAATTATTTGTTTTCAATTCATAATTATCAGCAGTTGAAAAAATTGCATGTTTATTATGACTATAACTATAAACAGTTATCACTGATTATTGTTATCATTAAACAGTCATCATTGTGTCAACTGCCATATAGTTTTTGCAGCTCTTTGATCATGTGATCAATATTGTGATACATCTGTTCTGATTAACTTGAGCAAATCGGCTGTATGCCCTAGTTGAAATTAGCTGCAAATTTTATAAAAAGAACCCAAACTAAACATGTTTTAGTCCTAAAAGTGTTGGATTCACTTAACCAAAAATCCATTAATAACTTTTGTTACTTATTTTGTAATTTGACACATATTTTTAGCTAATTTTGGAATGTGGAGGCAGTGGCCATGGGCCTAGATTTTCGAAGCTCTCTTGACGCTAAGATAGTTGTAAGTTAAAGTTAATGTATGGCACTTATAATTATCTTAGCGCTAAGAGAGCTTCGAAAATCTAGGTCATGGTACTTGCGTGAAGCCACAAAGCAATGTTGACACTTCTGTTGCCAAAAGACATTGTTCTTGTTAAGTTGTTCAGTCATGGTTTATCTTGCAGGCAGTTCAATAAAATGTACCATGATTTATTATAAGGAAATCAACCATGCAACTTCAACTCAGCAGATAGGCACACTAGCCACACCACCACAGAAGTGATTATGTAATGAAAGAAGAAGTGAGTATTGTTATTACACCACTTTTAGCAATATTCCTGCAATGTCATAGCAGAAAACACCAGAAATGGCCTTCACACGTGTTGGGAATCAGCCCATTTTTTCAGCATGATGGGCAGACACTTAAACCATTAGACTACCCTAACGCTGCAAGGAAAGGGATTTGGGGACAATATAATCATGTTTGCAATGGTGTTTTGAATCAAGGCAGGCAGAAAGAACAATCTCATTAATATTTTTAAGTTTATTTTTAACAGTGTAAGTTAGGGAAATGCTCTCATTTGTTTTTAAGGTTCATTACTTGGTAGCTAATTGTTTTGATATTTTCTGCCTATTTAATTTGAGGGAAAATGTGGGATCGGTATAGATTTTTTCAGTGCTAATCACGACATACTGCTGATCCAAAATAGAACTGCAAATAACTGCTCCTTAAATAGAAGTAAGACCTGTAAACTGAGGTCAGACTGTAATTAAACTGCTTTGAGAGAAACAGAGATTAGCTTACCTTAAAACCATGATTAATTCCCTTAATGTCAGCTCACCTTGAAATCACAATGAAGTCCCAGACATCAGCTCACCTTAGCATTTAGTTAAATAGTCATGTCAGTTCACTTGAAAAATAATGATAATTTTCATAAAGCAGCTCACTTCAAAATCATGGTAAATTCTCTTGAAACATTTAACCTATAATCATTATAAATTTTCTTGTCAGTTCAGTTTAAAATCCTGATAAATTCTCACTCTACTAACTCACATTAAGACAGTCATTTCTACGGGCTGGCCTGTAACATGATCTGACCCTTAAAATGATGAATAATGTTCACATCATACTCAGTCTCGTTTTCTTGTTATTAACAAAAAATATAAATTTGTTTTTTGTGAGTCAGCTTGTTTCAAAGTACCCATCTTCTGAAAAAAGTGTCATTAGGTGTAAATGATTAATCGTTACATGTCGTTATTTTATCTAAATTAAAGATTGTATTTCCTGACCTGCTCATTGTAAACAAAAACACACCTTGACAGTGAGGCTTGAATGTCCCTATCAGGAATACACTGCAAACAGGCTCAGTATGCATCTTAATTATATACAAATAGGATCATAGTATCAGAGCAGGAAAAGAATAATTGTTTGTACCTTCATGTCTGAAAATGTTTGGGTAATTTCTGTAGAATAAGCAATCGCATTGCCTTAACTTGAGCAACATTTAGTAGTGGTTGTGATGGACTTAATGGATGAATATGATTTTCGGCAGAAAATTCAGGTGATATACAACAAAATGTAATTGATGTCAACTTCTTCTTTATTGTTTTCACAATGTTTCTTGGCTATTCCTTGCCCGTTCATCAGGTGGATGAACAGTAAAGACAGTAAAGAAGTTGACATCCATAACATTTTGTCGTGTATTAGAATACTGACTTCTAAATGCCTCTCAAGAACCAAATTCAGGTGATGTTTCAGCAAAAGCATTGACAGGATTAACAATAACAATGTCAACATAATGCATGATATCACAGCTAACATATTTATTTCATGTTTCTGAATCCATAGTCCAGTGAAGATCCAGGCTAGAATTGATCTTTGGTAACCCATACTTGTCATAAGACTTGGCTGACAAAGGCTGACTTGGTTGACACAAGTATTTGTATCCCAGCTGCATAGATTGATGCTCATACTGTTGATCACTGGATGGTTGAGAGTTGAATATTTACATACCATCACCATATAGCTGGAATATTGATGAGTGAAGTATTAAACACAAACCAACTAATTCAAATTTCTGCATGTGAAATTTTCAGGCCATGATGTTTTTTACCAGAGAGCCTCCATGTGCCGAAACCTGTATTGTGACCACACATGGTAGGAATCTCACCTTGGGATTCAAACCTTAGCCTTTTTAGGCTAGACACCTTATTGAAAGAGTTAGCAAGCTGACAAAGATAACATGTCACATGTTGTATGACGTAAAACCCTACGAAATGATATTCCCCCAACAAGAGTATAGTAGTAATGACATTTATTGACTAAAATTTCAAATGAGTCCTGTTGAGTGGTAATGCACAGTGACAAAGAAAACATGTCACACCTGCTAAATGATATTCCCCTAACAACACAGTGATAGTAATAACATTTATTGACTAAACTTTGAATTTGAGCCCCTTTTGAGTAACAATGTAGAATTCATGATCTGAACCTTATATTCTCTGAACTGACTATTTATTCCACCTTATGTTGTCCTCATGATCAAAGATGACACTGCTTTCAAGTCATCCATATTTGTTCATGAGTTTCTGATTTTCAAACTGAATGAACAAGAGAGCAGATAGCAAAAAGAAATTGGTCACATCTAAGATGTAAAAATGCTTTTTACTGTTTAACTTCAGTTATTATTTAAAACAATGATAATACTTAGTATTTATGATGAGAGTCAAGTCACTTTGCAGGAGAAACAATTGTGCCATAAATGTTGATTGAGGGAGGGCAAGCTGACCTTAGTTATTTATGAGAGTGCAAGGGTGATAAGAGTATTTTTAATCATATAATGGCATAAATATCCATAGTAATGGGGAAGTGGAGAAAGTAAAACTGTTTATAATTCCTGGGTGATAATTCTGGGCAGATGGGAAATGGAAACCACGGAGAAAAAGACAGATGAAGATGACAAATGACATTGTCCTTTCATGGCACTTTTTTACCTTGTTTTTACTTCATCCTCAGTGTTTATTGTTTTGAACACAGAATGATAATTATGCAAAGTCACACAAATGTATTCACTATTTTCCTGGATGTTGCTGCTTATCGTGAAAGTAAAGTTACATTCCACTTATGTATGCGTAAATTATTATCAATTTTATTTTCACCTTGTTTGACATCATAAAATATCATCTACATCATGGATTTATATTTATTGTGTTTATTTACAGATTTACTAATATGTATGCAAGTTGTACATTTGACCATATAAATCAAAAGTTTCCCTATGTCTCAAATTTTATTAATTTTGTTTTGGTTGAATATTTCCTTCTTTCACAGTCACGGGTACATTCCTCGATATACTGAGGAAGTCACATAATTTTAAACATTTGTAAATGTTGAAGGCTAATCAAGTTATAACCTCCTGTAACTCATGCTCGATTGTATTGTGAAATATGGAACTTCCGATTATGTCATGGTTATATGACAGAAATAACCAGCAGATCAAGGGTTAATACCATTATCATCTCTGCTGATGATTGTTTACAAGATGATGCCTTCCACTTGACTGATGCTACACGGCAACTCAGACTGCGATCTTCAGTCTATACGTCAATACTAGTTAAAGGGTTAAAGGAGAACACACATGCTGCCAGTGGCAGTAGATTAATTCTTGAATCAGGAACAATCTGTGATGTGTTTGAAGCAGTCCTGTGATAAGCTAAGGTGAAAACTGTTATGGGAACACTAAGAGATTAAGGGTTAATATTATTGGGTATCTGCCTATTGAAGTAGGTTTGTCATTATGATAGCAGTTATAGAGAGAAGGGTTTGTGTCAACTGTTGATCGTAATTGACTTAAAGCAGGGTGGGTAACAGTTGGCATTATTTGCCGTTGGGTGTTTGGAGTTAGCTTCCCGCTCGAATATATGGAGGAACTGTGTTGATTAACACAAACCCAGCTGAAGGAAGAGCAGGTAGAGAGCTATTGAGCATCGTGGATGCGAGTCGGACGGCTGAGTGTTGGGAGTTCTACCTGCCTCAACTCTACATCATCAGCGATCCTTGTAATGAGGTGTCGGTGCTGTCAGGCAGACATCCTGTGTCTTCCAGTCATATTTGCTATCAGAGGGACATTCATTTCATATTAGCCACCAACTTGCTCATTATACACCAGCTGGGATATACGGTTAATGTGGGTGTGATCTGTGTTTGTGGAGAAAAAAGACAATTTTCTTTGGATGGAATATTTTGGTGTCATTCATTCAGGAAATGTGTGAATCCATCTGACTGTGATTGTGAGTTTTGAATTCATATTAGTGTATACTGACACTGTTTTCAAGTTTCCATTATCAAGAGTTATATTGTGACTAAACAGATCAGGATCTAGAAGACCTGTGTGGGTTCATCATTTGTGGATCTTGCTAAAGCTGGTCAAAGATGGAGCAAATGGTTTCTGAGGATGACAGTGTTTGGGTGTCTGTGAGTGGGGAAGAGGGGGCATCGGGTGAGGGAGGGGGGATATGCAGCAATAACACTCCAATTGAACCTCATCACTTGTGGTCCCATGGGACTTGGACAGCCACGGGACGTCCCAGGACACCAGATCTGAAGATACCTAAAGATGACAAGATCGTCACTCACCATCGCCGCCTGATTTTGGGCAAGGTCACAAGACGTTCCTGGCCTATTACTTCAAGTCGGTAGGTTGAATCACAACATATAGCCGGCAGATTACTAAATAATTGCTCTGATTCTCCTCATGTACTAGAAAGCACTTTGTCAAACAGACTTGGTGCCAGAGAGAATAGCCTAAAGCCATTGATTCATATCCCTATCTAATATGATACATGTATGTTTTAAGGTCAAATTGTTGTGTTCTCACTAGAAGTGTTCAGGTCATATTTCCAGATTAATGAATTATGGCTAGAAGAGGAGTCATGTTTATGTTCACAGCATATTGGTTTAGATGAATGGTTCTCTGTTGTCAGGATTGACCATTACATGAATATTAACGATGCTTGACTCAAATTGTGGGATTGTTTGATGTGTTGCCAAGTATGAAAGTCTGAAAATCTGAGAAATATGAAGTTGAGTGCCACCAGACTCAATTCTTGTACATGTGCCTCACTTGCTTGATTACTGGAACAACAGGTGACATAAATGGATTGATTCAAGGGTTACCACATCAAACACTCCAGATACTCGCTTGGTAGCCACAATACAGGATTCATCAATAGGACACAAACACCTATAGTGAACTATACCCACAGGCACCTAGTTCATAGTCACGCACAGATCTAACATATGTCACACCTTTCACACACATCTGCGCGTGCGCATGCACACACACACTCACACACTCACAGAGAGGCTCATGTATTTCTGGCATAAACCCCAGCCCAGCAATCTCTCCTCACACTTGTGCTTACACACACAAACACCTGCTGGTACTTCAGATCCACAAACACCCCCACAAATGCTCAATACACATCCACATACATAAACACGTACAGATTTCCATCCACACCAACATGGACAATCCACACTTCTGACACAATCTGACAACCAACACTGACAACCAACACTGACAACCAACTCTAACATCCAGAACCTGCAACTGCATCCAACACTCAAAACCCACACATACAAACACAATAATAACACTTTCAAACATCACAAAGTGTTATCCACTTTTCCCAAAAGATCTTGCTAGTATGTTACCGGCCTGTTTTTCAGGTCCATCCAGTGACTCAATACTCGTATCTAGAGTGCTAAGTGTCTATAGTGTTAACTGTTAACTGTTAACCAGGTCAGGTCAATGTTTCAAGTGTTTACTGTCCAAAGCAGCCTATAGTCACATGAACGCAATGACTGGGTGGCTCAGTTGGTAGGGTGTCATCAGTCCTTGACAGTGTGGATCGTTTCTCACAAGTATCAATAACTGGTTTGTATGGTCAAGGTTTGAAGTTTACATATCATGCTGGAATACTTCTTGTGTGGGTCTACAATCAACGCTGGTCTTCAGCAGCTCGTGTGTGTTGTAAGAGGATCAGTGGTCAGACTTGCTGATGTGGTTCACATGGTCATTGTATCCTGATTGGGCAGATTGATGCTCATGATGTCAATCACTGGATTGTCTGGTTCAGACTTAATTCCATACAGACCAACATCATACTGCTGAGTATGGCGGTAAACAACAAAAAAACTCAATATCAGTGTCTGGTTCACACTTGGATATTTATACACCATCATGGAATATTGCGGTGTGCATCTACAAGCAATAAACTGACAAGCAAGCTTCTTCATCATAACACTTTAGTAGCTACTGATGAAAAACATTTAGTTTCAGAATATCGACGGATACTTGCATAAAAAGCAACAGCTGTTAGAAACCAATATGGGTGGGTCTTGACTGGGTGGGCGTCCATAGCTGTCACTTTGCCCAAACTGGTATCAATCTTTTCCGATGCTGTTCCATATCTCTGTCAGTGGGGTATAGTCCAGAATGATAAGTTTCTTTTTCAATCAGGGTTTCATCTGATATAACACACATCGATAAACTCCTTCCCTTCAGGGAATGTGGGTTCATGCATGTGGGTTGACTCTGAGCTGGAGATCTGTCTTATCCTTTTGATCAATGTTACAGAGGTGGTGATGACATTCAATATGTCTACTAAGAGGGTAAGGATCTAGTGATTAAAGCAGAGGCATGTTAAAGGGAAGATTCCCTACAGACTTCAGATCTACGCGTGGAACAGCTGTAATGTTAAGTCTCTTGATTGTGTTCCCTTTGTCATATTTCTGGGATATTCTTAAGGAGGATGTAATTCCCTGCTTGGTGACATCCTACCCAAGCACAGACCCAACCATGGACCCCAGCTCACCCCACCCAGAGATACCTAAGGATGATATTGGCGCTCAACATTAACAGTCCCCAACAGCACTCAACCTTGGACCCATCTGACTCAACCCAAAAATCCATTATCCCCAACCCTTGACCAAACCATGGACCCTTCCTCACCACCCAACCTTAGATTCTTTATCATCAGTCATTGACCCAACCAGAAACCCTTGGCCGAACCATGGACCCTTTATCACCACCCAA
The DNA here is from genome assembly GCF_037392515.1 of Haliotis asinina. Classification (NCBI taxonomy): domain Eukaryota; kingdom Metazoa; phylum Mollusca; class Gastropoda; order Lepetellida; family Haliotidae; genus Haliotis; species Haliotis asinina. The sequence continues at coordinate 5,157,300 of NC_090286.1, read as the reverse complement.
CCTTAGATTCTTTATCATCAATCATTGACCCAACCAGGAACTCTTCATCTACCAACCCTTGACCAAATCATGGACCCTTTATCACCACTAAACTTAGATTCATCTACCAACCATTGGCTGAACCATGGACCCTTTATCGCCGCATAACAAAGGACCCTTCATCCCCCAACCACTGACCCAGCTATTGGCCCAAGCATTGGCCCAAGTATGGACCCGTCATCACCCTCTAACTAGGGTGAACTACCATGAACTACCATGGACCCTTCATCAATGGAGTAAAGCAGCTCTCAATCATCAACTTCAAACTTTTCTGCATCTCTTTCAGTTGTCTTCACAATCAATCTCACCGAACTCATTTCCAAATACATCACATCAAGATCACTCCAGTCCCATAGTCAGAACCTACTACAAGTTCCACTTAGTTTCATGTGGGAAATGGGCTTTCTCCTTTCACCAACCTTTTGGAACTCTTAACCTCTAGAAATCAAATTATATGAATATCACTCCACCCTCAAATCAAAAGTGTGACTGACTCTTTACTCTGTTCTTTCCTGCACATTGAGTGTATGGACGTTTGTGCTTTATAGGAGACATTATTATTGTTATCATTACTAAATCTCCACCGGTCACCAGCCCAGTCACCACCAGTCACCAGCCCAGTCACCACCAGTCACCAACCCAGTCACCACCAGTCACCAGCCCAGTCACCACCAGTCACCAGTCACCACCGGTCACCAGCCCAGTCACCACCAGTCACCAGTCACCACCGGTCACCAACCCAGTCACCACCAGTCACCAACCCAGTCACCACCAGTCACCACCAGTCACCACTGGTCACCAACCCAGTCACCACCAGTCACCAACCCAGTCACCACCAGTCACCAACCCAGTCACCACCGGTCACCAACCCAGTCACCACCGGTCACCAACCCAGTCACCACCAGTCACCAACCCAGTCACCACCAGTCACCAACCCAGTCACCACCAGTCACCAACCCAGTCACCACCAGTCACCAACCCAGTCACCACCGGTCACCAACCCAGTCACCACCAGTCACCAACCCAGTCACCACCAGTCACCAACCCAGTCACCACCAGTCACCAACCCAGTCACCACCAGTCACCAACCCAGTCACCACCAGTCACCAACCCAGTCACCACCGGTCACCAACCCAGTCACCACCAGTCACCAACCCAGTCACCACCGGTCACCAACCCAGTCACCACCAGTCACCAACCCAGTCACCACCAGTCACCAACCCAATCACCACTGGTCACCAACCCAGTCACCACCAGTCACCAGTCACCACCGGTCACCAACCCAATCACCACCAGTCACCAACCCAGTCACCACCAGTCACCAGTCACCACCGGTCACCAACCCAATCACCACCAGTCACCAACCCAGTCACCACCAGTCACCAGTCACCACCGGTCACCAACCCAATCACCACCAGTCACCAACCCAGTCACCACCAGTCACCAACCCAGTCACCACCAGTCACCAGTCACCACCGGTCACCAACCCAATCACCACCAGTCACCAACCCAGTCACCACCAGTCACCAACCCAGTCACCACCAGTCACCAACCCAGTCACCACCAGTCACCAGTCACCACCGGTCACCAACCCAGTCACCACCGGTCACCAGCCCAGTCACCACCGGTCACCACCAGTCACCAACCCAGTCACCACTGGTCACCAACCCAGTCACCACCAGTCACCAGTCACCACCGGTCACCAACCCAGTCACCACCGGTCACCAGCCCAGTCACCACCAGTCACCACCGGTCACCAACCCAGTCACCACCGGTCACCAACCCAGTCACCACCGGTCACCAGCCCAGTCACCACCGGTCACCAGCCCAGTCACCACCAGTCACCAACCCAGTCACCACCTGTCACCAACCCAGTCACCATTGGTCACCAACCCAGTCACCACTGGTCACCAACCCAGTCACCACCGGTCACCAGTCACCACCGGTCACCAACCCAGTCACCACCAGTCACCAACCCAGTTACCACCAGTCACCACAAGCACATGCATTTGCTCACTGTCTTCATTCAACTTCAAGAGATGACAGTGTGGGTTTTCTGCTCAGTACTGCTGAACAGGAAAGGCAAACGGTGACTGATGTCTATTCAGTATTGTAGCTCTGTTCCCTTTCATGCAAGCTTGATATTTAAAACCGTACTTCACAATGGTAAGGTCAACGATCAAGTGGTAAAGTTATTTCAGTTTCTTGTAATTATGGCCTGACAGACTCACAACAATTTCAGTTTGGTTTCCTTGAAAATATAAATACCTTCAAATCCAACTTTCATAGCAAATGAAAGAAACTTCAAGAAATGTATGCCATGGGTGTTTAATCATCTTGAACTTAATTGCTCACCTAGTTTGGAGAGCAATTGTAAGGAGCACACACTCTGTGGCTGTTCTCAGAGTGCTTTGTTACTTATGAGGATGAAAAGCATAAATGCCTGAAGCCTGAAACTGCAGTGATGAGTCAAGATTTTGTGGTTTCCATGTTTGATGAGATGACTGACTGACATAAATGATTCCTAGACTATTCCTAGCTGGTGCATGATGAAAGCACATCTTCATGACACAATTCATGCGTTCCTCCCACCGGTAGCCATGGGTGTAGACAACAACAACAGCAGCAGCAGCAGCAGCAGCAGCAGCAGCCAGTGTGCAGACTGTAATCATCAGAATCAGTAAATGTCCTGTTTATTGACAGTACTATTGATGCAGTTAAAGGGAGTCTATACTCTGCAGTTTGATTTAGGTCTAGACATGGTTCTTAATATCAAGGGTGGTGGTGTAGTCTAGTGGTTAAAGTGTTCACTCATCGTACTGAAGACTGGGGCTCACTTCCCCACTTCACAAATTATGATGTCTCAAGCTTATTTCTGGTGTCCCCTGCTGTGATATTGCTGGAATATTGGTAAATGCTGTAAAACTTCACACTCACTCTTAATATCAGGTGGAACTGGGATCCTGTCTCTGTGAAGGGTAATTGGTTCAATCGGTCACCAATTCTACTGTCTTATCTTTCTTTTAGTATCTCACTTCACTCAATCATTTCACACCTCTGTCTGCCACTCATTGTGTTCACTAACCCAAACTCATTTCTCTGATAGCTTTATCACTCACTCACTCACTCACTGAGGAAGTCAGGAACTCATCCATTTCACTACGCTCTTTCACTCTACCCACTTGCTACATTAGGCTTCTGCTCCTGCTGCCAGTGAATGGATCACTTGGAATCAAGAGTGTATTCTCTGCTGCACATTAAGTATACAGCGACAAGGCTTCTTGTTCTTGTTCCATGTGCATAATCATTGTGTGAAACTGGGACACTGTCTGTGTCAGTAGGGTGATCGCTAACTGCCAGACTGGCTGGTTCTCTCATTCACTCACTCAGGAAGTCTCTCTCTCCACTCATCGAGTCTCTCATAGACTTACTCATTCATCGACTTACCCATCCACCACTCACTCTTTATGCCCACTTCACTCCACTCACTCTTTATGCCCGCTTCACTCCCCTCACTCTTTATGCCCACATGCTTCCTCTACATGGACTTCTGCTACTATTTCGTAACAGTCAGTAAGTTGATCAATGTGAATCCAGTGTGTATTCACAGCTCCATTAAGTATACACCCCCAAAGCTCCTTGTTACATTTGCATAATGATTTGATCCCAGCAGAAGGGAGAACTGAAGAGGCATTAATGAGTTATGTCACTTGTCTGTGCATGGCCTGCCAGGGCTGGTTTGTAACCCTCTAAATATAGTACAACCAAATGTCATAGTCACTCAGGGAACTTCACAACAAAGTGATCTAGCCACTATAGATTCCATCTAATTTATGCAAAGATATACATGAATTTGGTGGCGTAAGACGTCCTTTCTTAGTGTTTTCAAATATCTCTGTGAATAGCATGCTTGTCGTATGAGGCAGTGGGATCGGGTGGGCAGGCTCACTGACTTTGTTTACACATCATCATATTTTAATTGTGTAGATAAATGCCCATGTTGTTGATCTCTGGATTATCTGGTCACTTGATTATTTGAAGGAGTACCTTGAGATCCAAGTTATCCTGCCAATTTGACCATTTTGATGTACCTGCACTGTTATAAAGAAATCTCTTTTTGACGATGATGGAAAATCTTATGACATTTGAACAATGTCTTCTTGAGAAACACGACATTTATGCCAAGCATGGAATGCATTAAAGACTGTTACATCCAAACTCCCTTTGATGTGTGTTTTGTTGAGCAAGCGCTCCTGATTTGAATGAGGATACTAGACTGATTATGCAATAACATGCTCTGTAGCTGTGAAGCCATGAGACGTCATCATCAGTGCCTTTCTTGGCCTCATCACAAACGTTTGGATATTCCACACTATTCCACAGAAAACTGTTGTTATGTTTCATTCACAGGTTATGTAATGCAGATTTTCCCCAGCAATTTGTCCCCATAATCAATAACGATTAATCAATAAGAACAACTGAAAGTGGTATTGGTTAATGACAGTCGATAGGCAGCGTCTTGCTTCTGTCTGTGCATTTCTTAGTGACAGACAAGCTGATAGAAAACTTGTCATCTTGGAAGCATTTGGTCTGAGACAAAAACAGTTGTATCACAGATCACTTTTTCTTGATTGTAGCAGGAATTCTCTTGCATTTATTGGGAACAAATTGTTAAAAATTGCTGTTTATCATGCTGAATATAATTGTCTGCTGTGCGTGTTTGTTTTCACTGGTTTTTCAGGTGCTATCGTCATTATATCCATTTCATCACCAGCCAAAGACATCTGAAGATCCTGGTCAGAATTGATATTTAGTAACCCACGCTTGTCATTAGTATCGACTAATGGGATCAGGCTGTATGACAAGGTGGACACATATCAACGTATCCCGGTTGTGTACATTGATGCTTATGCTGTTGATCACTGAATAGTTTGGTCCAGAGTTGATTGTTTTTCAGACCTGTGCCATATAGATGGAATTTTGCTCTGTGTGCAGCATAAAACTAACCTCACTCACTCACCCTAAGCCACATCCATTTCCTAACCAACCTACAAGGCCCTATATATGTTCCCCAGCCAACCTACAAGATCCTATGTATATTCCCCAGCCAACATACAAGACCCTGTATATGTTCTCTAACCAACCTACAAGACCCTATATATGCTCCCATCCAACCTACAAGATCCTGTATGTGTTCCCTAGCCCACCTACAAAACCCTATATATGTTCCCTAACCAACCTACAAGATTGTATATATGTTCCCTAGCCATCCTACAAGATGCTATTTGTGTTCCCTAGCCGACCGACAAGATCATAGATATGTTCCCTAGCCAACCTACAAGACCCTACGTATGTTCCCTAACCAACCTGCAAGATCCTATATATGTTCCCTAACCAACCTCCAAGATCCTATATATGTTCCCCAGCCATCCTATAAGATCCTGTATGTGTTCCCTAGCCAGCCAGCAAGACCCTGTATCCACTAACTAACCAGGCAGTAAGACGCTTCTATCAACAAGGATCTTTTCTGCCCAACTTGGTCCCATCCCAGTTCCGCAATGTCTGGTATTACACCGTGCCAGTTCCCTCTCATTTTGTCCTGTGATATGAAAGTTGTTTGTGACGTGAGGGGTGCCATGAAGGTGGAGTGATCTTTTCTGTTGGATTAGGTTGCACAACAAGATGTCTTCCATACGACCACTTCTCTGGAACTTCTTCTCGGATATCCGCTGCGTTTTTTGGGTGTAATTACATCTCCGGTGGTAAAACGAGAGAGTGATCATTGGAATTAGAGTACCGATGGAATGACTGACAGTTTAGATCAATGATATCCCTTTCACATCCTCTTTACATGTTTCTGCAAACAATCTAGGAACCCTTGATTTCAGATCGATTCCAAACTCCAGGCGTACTGAATAATTCAAGATCTTCATCCTATTCAACTGGTTGCTCAGCTGAGTGAGTGAGTAAATAAGGTTTAACTCTGGAGTTTTTGTGTGTCTTGTCTTAAGATAGACGAACTAGAAAATGCTTCATGACTTGAAATTCAGTGGAACAAACAAAGTGGTTCTGTATACTAGTGTACCCCAGTAGAAACTGTATTGATGATATTTTAAAGAATATCTTTCAATTTCAAAGCTGTTCAGATTTCTTTGACAAGTTACAAAAATCTTCTGTTTGGTAGAGAATGACAACACTTCATGCAGAATGGAAATGTACCAAAGTGTGGGCAAAATGTATTTCTGTCACTTTTCAAATCCATAATTTTTTGTACAAAAATGAAAATGAAATAATTAAACCCATGAGATCTGTCCATAGCCAGTATTAGAACGTGTTTACAAAATCAGTATTTTTAATTTCGTTTAGCTAATGAGCCAAATTTGAGAAGAAGGGAGTTTTCTTATAAATTGATTGATTGATAATGACATGCAAGAACTTGGAAACACTACTTCACAGCTTACAGATTTAAGTTTAAAGTGCAAATGAGGTTTTATTGCAGATACCTGACGGTGTTAGGATTTATTAATTTTGTCAGTGCATCCAGTCCCAGTGGCATCAGCCCTTTACAATGTACATGATCATAGTATAGTCATCCAACATGCCGCTATTTGCTCAGAGGAGTTGTGTCCCTTGGGCTTACAAGGATTCTATGATCAATGGGTCAATCCTAGTTCGTCCAATTATGTGTCTAGCATCATAGCAGGCTCTTGGGTTGAAAAAATGTCATAAATGGTGTAATATGTACACCATCACTGCAGGATGCCCTTTCTCACAAAGCTGACACACTGTGATATGACTGGATAATTCATCAAATTGCTTTTGAACTCAATTCACTTATCATGAGCAAAGCAGACAGTATCTAGTTTAGTCATAGATATGTATATTTGATCAGTTGCTCATTCATACTTAAGTGTTCGATTACATATCCAATCTTAGCTTAGATGAGATCATTTGTTCAAGTTTAGCTTAGCAGCTGACCATTGGTTCTTCTGTAGCTTAGCAGCTGACCATTGGTTCTGTAGCTTAGCAGCTGATCATTGGTTCTTCTGTAGCTTAGCAGCTGATCATTGGTTCTTCTGTAGCTTAGCAGCTGATCATTGGTTCAAGTGTAGCTTAGCAGCTGATCATTGGTTCTTCTGTAGCTTAGCAGCTGATCATTGGTTCAAGTGTAGCTTAGCAGCTGATCATTGGTTCAAGTGTAGCTTAGCAGCTGACCATTGGTTCTTCTGTAGCTTAGCAGCTGACCATTGGTTCTTCTGTAGCTTAGCAGCTGACCATTGGTTCTTCTGTAGCTTAGCAGCTGATCATTGTTTCTTCTGTAGCTTAGCAGCTGATCATTGGTTCTTCTGTAGCTTAGCAGCTGATCATTGGTTCAAGTGTAGCTTAGCAGCTGTCCATGGTTCATATGTAGTTCAAAAAGTGTTTAGTTATCACTATATTTTTAGAAGGTGACCAGTTATCCACCCATATTGTTGCTGTCAGCTGTTCATCCATTACTCAGATAAGTTGTCCTTCAGTGGTTTAGAAGGTGAACGGTTATCCACCCATAGTGTAGAGGGGATCAACTGTTCATCCATTACTTAGATGATAAGTTGTCCTTCAATAGAAGGTGATCAGTGATCCATCCATTGCCAAGTGGATGATCAACGATCCAGTCATATCCTGGAAGGTGATGCCTTGTTCCTCCTCAGCACACTGTTTGTTCAAAGCTGTAACCATAGCAGAGTCAATATATGGCTGAGACAGCCATTTGAAACACTAGTGATCAATGATCATTCCACGTTTTTAATTGATTATTTATATTCATTTATTATAAAAAAAATAATAATTTAAACTTTATTGTTATTCTATGGTGTTGCTTCAGACTCTGACTCAACAAATAATGCTGGAAACTAAATGTATTTTTCTAGTGATCTAGTGCAACAGAAGCTCTCATCTAAATGAGGAAATAACATAACTACAGCATGCAGTGTCAGGTTTAACTTCAGATTTAGAACATGCAATCTTATTTCGATGAACCTGGGTGTCTTCACAGTAATATGGTGATAGGACATTGTCTATGGTAATGGATTTCGTGAGGCAAGGCAAATACCCAGGCCTAATGAATCATGCAGACAGAATCCTAGTCTCTGTTGAAGTACTGGAGGAGAGATTTAGCTTGACACAGCATCATATCTGGTTAGTGTTAACCCATCCAGGTGAAGTGAAGTCAGGAGCTCATTGAGCTGCTGTTGAACAAATAGATTGGAAACATACTCTGATCTTTGGCTGGATGATTAGGTGAAGGGGGATGGGGATTATTTGGGATATTGGCAGATCAGGGAACTTGTACCCTTGGATAATGTCCACTGGAACCAGGGCAGAATGGATGTCTCATACCCTGTTATTGTGTTCTTAAGAGCTTATAGGCATAGGGCATGATACAAATTATCTGTATCTCATGATTTTGTCCTTGTGGGGCAGGTACGGCGTCTGGGACTAATACAGACCCTTTTCATCTCATTTTCTAGTTCTTGTAGGGCATCAAAGGGGTTTTGGTAGAGCATATGGATCATGTGTATCTCATGATTGTGTCCGTTTGTTGCTGTGTAGAGGTTTATAGATATGGTTCCTCTGTTTTCTGCAGCCACGCGTGTATTTTTTGCAGGTCGGTAGGGGTCTCTGATGATCAGAGATATGACGAAAACACATTGCACAACAATGCTTACACAGTTAATAGCCCTTAAAGATTAATTTCATCTGCAAGATTTGAAACAAAAGTATGCAGAAAGTTAATCTAAATTTGTTGTATATAGGTAACTGTAGGTGCAGGTATGAGTGAGTTTAGTTTTATGACACAGTCAACAACATTCCTGCTATATAGTGACAGTCTCTGAATAATCAAGTCAGCACAAGACAATCCAGTGATCAGTTCGTACCTGGATTTTCACGGGTTTGATCTATGTGTGCCCTGATTAGGAGTTTTACAGAAATTGAAACAAATACTTAGAAACCATGCATAAAATGTACAATTTCAATCAACTTCTCTATTTCTTGAAGCATTACTACCGTTTGGAAAAGCATATTTTTGGAGAAGATTTCAAAAGAAAATGGTTATGTCTTTTTCAAAATGATTAAACCAACAAATTGACATAGTAAGTTTTCTACGCTTCAACCTGCCGTTTCTCATCTTTACTTATCTCTCTCATTATCTCTTCTTTCCTTTCTATCTTTATAAAAATGTTTGGAAAAGCATATTTTTGGAGAAGATTTCAAAAGAAAATGGTTATGTCTTTTTCAAAATGACTAAACCAACAAATTGACATAGTAAGTTTTCTACGCTTCAACCTGCCGTCTCTCATCTTTACTTATCTCTCTCATTATCTCTTCTTTCCTTTCTATCTTTATAAAAATAAAATTACTTATGTTCTGGATGTAATGTGAGATTAGTAAATGTGATAGAGCGATCCTTACTATAAAGATTTGGAAAATGTTGATTTGTTGTTTTAACAAATGATTTCAAATGTTGAAAAAAATAAATGAAAGAAATAATGAAAAAGAAACAAACATGTTAGAAAGTGATATTTTGATGACACAGGACAACATCTCATACCAAATGAATGTGACATACCCAGTTAGGTATGAGGGACACCTGTTTCATCAGTCTACACACCTATTAAGTTAGGGCTTGAATGGCTCAGTTGTGTAAGGTGTCACAATTGCCTTTACAAGGTTGTTGTCCTTCGAGATGCCAGGAAACTGGGATTGTCAGTTTGAATCCAAGTTTCACAAGATTATATCCAAGATGTGTCATACCCAGGTTGGTTCAGTTCTCCAAATGAATATCTAAGACCTTCAGCGCTTCAGATTTTCCTCCCATATGAGTGAGTGAGGGATTATTTGTACCACTTTTAGCAATCATTCTTTCTTGCTGCCCCTATGGAATTCACTGTCAGAACACATCGAAGACTCTCTTACAGCTTTCAAATCACATCTGAAGAATGACCTTTTCTCCTGTGTATATAACTGACTCTTTCCCCATTCGCCCCTACTCTTTGAGCATGCACTAGTGTGTGGATTATAGCATGTGACAAATGGCCATTACTATTGTTATTATTAAGGGGTCATGCATTGTACCCGTTTGGTGAATCAAATGCAAGTCTGCAGCATGATAATCAGGCACTTTAACCATTATCCCCTCGCCTTGACTAACCACATCCTCAGAAGGTAACACTCACGTGGAGCTGTAGCAATGCATCTAAGTGTCGTTGGATTGCAGTTGTTGAGTCTCTAATAGCATTTAATCGATGGTAGAAATTAAAAACTATCGATAACATTTGTGACTATTGATAGTTTAGTAATTGACTTTATTTTTTTTGGAGTATTTATGTTGTTTTGTATTTTTTTAATTGTTTGCAGACTAGCAGCTTCATTGAGTTTATGTTTTAACTTTTTACTTGATCTGGGTTCAGGTTTCTCGTCAGTTATTAATGGAGACTAAAGCTACTTCAACTTGTTTCATTTCATATACTTTTTAACTTTTGGGAGATGACTTCAGATGAGACAATTCAAGGAGGAGGAAGAATATTGCAATAGTAATGCAATAGTTGGTTGCAATAGACAGTCATTATTGCTATAGTAAGTTGCAATTTACTGTCCGAAATTGCAGTGGTTTCTCCCCTAGTAGTCATGCCTAGAGTTTAAACCAGCTCACTTGTGTACATAATAACTATAACATGTTTAAGTATTCACACAGAAGAAGCTGGAACTGTCATCACTGAACAGACATAATCATGTTGTTTTCACCAAGCATCTTATTGGTGTCAGGACATGGAGGGCCAGACGTGAAGGATGATTTGATCTTACCATGTGATATTCAGTGTTTGAAGCTTCATGTATAGTAACACTAACTCAACTGTCTCCAAAGACGTGCATGAGTTCACATGCTTCATTACACCAGGTTGTCTAATTATTTACAGTTGGCTTGTGTTCTTGATCATTGTCCATGTGATGTTTGGTCATCACAGCTGGACACACACTTTCCGGATGTTCTTCAGATTTCAAACACATGTATTTCTTGCTTATTTGTGTTTGGTCACAGGGAAATTATTCAAAGCCTTCATGAATCTTTCAAGAGCTTCTTGAAAGACATGTGAAGAGCATTTCCATATTTGATGCATCAGTGACAGAAATGATGTTTGATGTAAATCTGTATTTCGACTTAAACCATGTCTTGGTGTGTTTATTTAGTTAGCAACTGCCTAGGTTGCATGTGTTTGTGCTAGGTGTTGTGTGTTTTGCACCCGTTGGTTATTATGGTACTGTTGTGACAGCGATTCATGAACCGGTACCGTGTTGACAGAATGGAGATTATGCCGGACATGTGGATTCATTTACAAAGAACACACAAGTTAACTAGCATTACGTACTGTATTGAGCATCTACCATAAATACAGGTGGCTAAAAAGAAGAATAATACTAGGAAATATCTTGTAGATAGAAATATTTATGATTATCGATATGACAAATCGGACTGTCATTGAAAAAATCCTAGTTACATTCAGTAAACATAAAGTGACATCTTTGTTCATGGGTCAATTCAAAATTATGTTCAAAATGATGTTTCTTAGTAATCTTTGAATAAATGTGTTACCACACACAAGTCACTTTAGATGTACTGATTTTTTTATGTTTGCACAGTCCAGCTTCTCTGATTTACTGGTGAGATTACACGAAATGAAAACTGACTTGTCTTGGGCATCAGGCATTGAGATTTTGGAATTTCTTACGTATTACAGTATTGTACACAACACCATTTCATTTCTTGATATTTCCCTCATTTTTAGGTGCTTGAAATTAGATATGTGATTGGAGTGATTGTCATTGCGTAGTGAGCTACAGTGTATCACTCCAAGATAGTTGTAAGAAATGGCTCTGAAAACAAAGAGGGTGCCCCACTGTCAGGAAGAGAAATGGGAGATCCAGACTCCAAATCATGACATCAGTGTTATGAAAAGAGCAGCTCTGAATTTTTGAGTTTTGACATTAGTGTTATGAAATGAGTACCTTGATGTCTGTGCCGCTAGATATGACCTGGTATCTAGGACAATCATGCTGAGAGTTACACACCTAGTGCTGCAGCTCTTGAAACTGTGTAGGCCATAAGTTGCAGTTAATGTTTGCTGATCCAAGGACAGACAGATACATCAACAAGAAAGCGCTATATTGCTAGCGAACAGACTGAAACATTACTTGTCAACCATTATCCAAGGTCTTTGCGTAATGTTAAATTTTAAAGATAGGCCATGACAATATACTTCCTCAGTTGAAGGAAAAAATCTGTTTGTCTTAGTTTTTTTTATCTTGTGCCTATTCCACATTTTTGGGGGCAAATGGCACAATGTGTTTGGGATTGATATTCATTTTATGTTTGTTAATCGTTGGTGTTTCTTATTTCAATGCGTGAGTGCGTTGTTATGGTTAATAATTTGCTGTGACAAAAGGTATAAGAAATCCCCTCAGAACCAGCAAAATATAACGCAGACAAGTCTAAAATATTCATTATTATGTATTGAGCAGACAAGAGCAAGATAAAAAGATTCACAATAGAAGTTTCTAGTACAGTGCAGCTGAGTCAAATCTAAAGTAGTGAGTTACAAATATAATATCATCTCACCAAAGTCTTGGTTTTCAGTGAGAAACTGTTCTACTTAATCTTTCACAGTGATCTTTCTTGAATGTGTGTCAAGCTTTGACGAAGAGGCATCAGATGTCGGTAGGTCGAATGATGACACAACTCCAGTATTACTCTGAGTGTGTGTCTGTCTGTCTGTCTGTCTGTGTCTGTGTGTGAGAGAGAGAGAGAACACAACAACCAGCATTGTATATACACAGTCACTAACAGTAACATCAATAACAATACAAATTACAGAAAATACACTCTTGTGTGGTACTGTGGAAGATAATAAAACAATAATTTTTTATGAATAATAATTTGCAGGTATACCATATAACATACAAGCTAAGTAACTCTGTGTACTAATAACCCTGCTGACACTGTAACCTTTATGTTTCTTCTGACCTTGAGATTTGAAAAGGTACATCTGTATTCAAAGTTCAGGGTCATTGTTTGCCAGAACTGGTTGATACCCTTTCATTGTTTGTGTTGGGGAAGTAAATAGCTGTAAGGAGCTTGCATGGTAAAAGTGCAGCACATGAGGACAAGCCAAATGCATTCAGCAAAGGCTCTGTGCCCTCAACAAATGTTGCATGCTTCTGGGTAGTCCTGTAGGACAGCATGTGGAAGTATATGCAAATGAAGGTTTCAGTATCCCATATTGAATCCCATCAGCAGGCGTAGTAACCAGCTCCTGGTTAATGTCTTGAAACATGTCATAAGTCATGTAATACGTGGTGGAGATGCTTATAACTGATGATGTCAAAGGTAATAGATGTGGACAGCTTGGCCAGAACAACAGCCATCAAAGTTGAAAAGGTGTAACAATGAAAAGCCTCTGCTGGATCAAGCCATCACACAAACAACAGCTACCACACAGAGGAACCCAACGATATTAAGCCAGATTTGACTTTAGTACTTTTGCCATGAATGACATCATGAAGGAATCATATCTGTCAGTTGTGACTACACCACAATATCACTAGTCTGGTGAGAACCAATCAGCTCTCTAAAACAGTCAAGTCCACAAGGTTAGGATGGAATTGTACTGAAATGGTCTTGTTTTCAGATCACACTTACAAAACAAAGATCCACCCATTTGCCCCTGGGGAAGAGATAGTGACATGAGTTGTCTGAGAACAGGTTTGTATAAACATTTGAAACTCATAAAGCAATTGAAGTGAAGCAACTGACTATCACATTCTTATACCTGTGTGGAGAACTTCGAAAAAATTAAGAAAAGGAAGAAAATTAACCCCACTGCTCAAAAAACCAAAACAATTTTTCATGCATCTTTTGCAATGAAGTGTTTGAAACGAATGGCACACAATGGTAAAAATCTTCTCGTTTTCCAGTAGTTTGCTTATTCAGCTGAACACAGTGGAAAATGCTGAATTGTTATATTTAGATAATGTTTGCAGACGTTTTGAGTAATTGTCCAGACCGTACACACAGATCATCTTTATTGACTTTCCATCTGCTTTTAACAGCATTTATGCTCCCTTAACTGAAAATACTTTTTGTCCTGAAAGTAGCTGAAGTCTTTGATTATTGATCAGAAATGTTTTCATCAACAGGCCTCAGTTTGTACGTGTGAATCATGCTAAATAGTCCTCTGTATAGGAAAGCTGTAGGTCAACAAGGTTATGTAATGTTCCCTATGCTCTTTACTCTGTATACAAATGATTACTTAAGCCATTACCATTGCTCCGATTGCCTGACTGTGGGTATGGTCGATGCTGCTGTGGTCTGTGTGATTAGAGACAATGGACAGCACCAACACAAGGTTCATCATTTTGTGATGTGGTGTCAAGACAAGTACTTCCACTTACATTTGTATCAACACAAAAAGAACTTATTGATTCCAGAAACATGAAAAGTTACATGTTACAAATGGAGATAAATAGGGAAATTTTGTACTGGATATAAGTATCTTAGCACATTAATGAACAATAAGCACATCACCAGCATAGACTTTTTCTTAAAAAATGTCCACAAAAGCTACATATTTTTTTGATAAGCTAAGAGCTTTTATTGTTAATGTATGACTTATGTCTTTATTCTAGCACTGTCTAGTTAAAAGTATTTTAGTCTGTTAACAAACCAAACTGATGGTCCTGTCTTGTTCACCCTTCTTGAATCAAGGCTTTGCTAAATGTTAGTGATTGGTATAATTGTTGTGTGTAGGCCTCATGATGGCCATACTGATGTCAGACATGGCGAAGAATACCAATCATTGGAAGTGAATGATTTGCAAGTGTACCAACTGTTGTGTAAGGAATTATGAAACATAAACGCAGGAGTCAATAATGAACCTTGATTATCTGCCAAAACAGATTCCACTGGGCATGAAAGATAGAGCATTGGTAAAACTAAATGATTGCTGAAAGTCTGTGATGGCTCCAAGTGCTTGTAAAAAGGTCAAAATGTCCTACTCTGCTAGCAGCTACTCACAGAGCATCCAATGAAAAGTAAGTGATAATATGGCAATCATGACAATTTGTGCACATGAGGCTGACTCAAATGCTTGTGGTGAAAGATTGTTGATGTGTGCTGGTGAGTGAGAAAGTTAGAGTGGTAAAGGCTGATTTTGTATCGTAGAAGACCATGCTAAACCATGCTCTTGAAGAATGCTAAACCTTGGTGCTGTTTAACAGCAACTGCCTTTATGCCATGGTGTATCTACTATTCTTCCATGGTCTGTCTACTACTGTACCAGGGTCTGTCTACTACTGTACCAGGGTTTGTCTACTACTGTACCAGGGTCTGTCTACTATTGTATCATGGTCTGTCTACTACTGTACCAGGGTCTGTCTACTATTGTATCATGGTCTGTCTACTACTGTACCAGGGTCTGTCCACTATTGTATCATGGTCAGTCTGCTACTGTACAAGGGTCTACTACTGTACAAGGATCTGTCTACTATTGTATCATGGTCTGTCTGCTACTATACAAGGGTCTGTATACTAATGTACATGGATCTGTCTACTGTTGTATCATGGTCTGTCTACTATTGTACAAGGGTCTGTCTACTTCTGTACAAGGGTCTTTCTACTATTGTACAAGGATCTGTCTACTATTGTATCATGGTCTTTCTACTATTGTACAAGGGTCTGTCTACTTCTGTACAAGGGTCTGTCTACTATTGTGCAAGGATCTGTCTACTGTTGTATCATGATCTGTCTACTACTATACCAGGGTCTATCTACTATTGTACCAGGGTCTGTCTACTATTGTACCATAATCTGTGTACATTGGTCAATATGCCAAGGTGTGTCCACCATGGTTTACTGTGGTCTTTTCAGCTGGACAGTTGCGTGTGTGAGGTAGAGAGATGGATATATTGCATACGACTTATTGTTGAGTCCACACTCGTTTTGTCCAGAGTGGTGCCCCTGTCTAGACATGTAACTACTCTGCCATATGTCTTCCTTTGATGTGGCTGGGTTCAGTGTCGGACAGCATGAGTTCAAGAGCTTTCATTCTTGAAAACCTTGCTCCATGAGAACCTACATTGATCTGACTGGAAGCTAACGAGACGAAACAACAATTGTCTATCTTCCAACAATTAATGCTCCAACCCAGATTCTTGATGTATATCTGAAGTTTATCCCTAAATATTATATGATACCAATATCATAGATGACTGGATTAGGAGTGTCTGTGGACACTTTTGGACTCAACAAGAACAATTATTGCTATTCTGGATTGGGTTTGTATGAGACTTCAACCGGATGTTCAAATGTCCTGGTTCAACGAGCAATTTATAGTGCAGGTACTGAATCTGGAATGTTTGGCAGCTGGTCTACAGTGTATTTTTCACAAAGCATGTTTCACCACTGCAATGATTTCCCATTTGTATATTTGTGAATTTGATGTGCAGTAAACCTGTGTAGATCCAGGTAAGAATATGTCTTCAGCAGTTACTAAGTGTGCACTTCAGCAACAGGAAAATACAGGAAGAACACTTTTGTGGAGAGGCAACTTCATTATTGCAAAAGCTGTCTCTGTTGCATAACAAAGTTGTCTATTCTTAAGAAGTGTTCTCCATCATGCCTGCTTCTAAATGCCACTTAAAGAAGAACCAGAAACTTCAGCTTAAACTGTGTCATCTGCACCAAAGTATACGGAGTCTGGAAAGTGACCCTACGTGGTGTACAATTCATAAAGGTCACTTCTGCTGGTATTGACACTTCTGACACGTGATGCAGACACATGTGTTGCGGAATAACGTCAGCGTCCACTTGAAATGTTCTCAGGATGCTAACAGTGAAGGTATTTCTAGTACGTTTGGTACTTCAGTTTCTGATAGAGCTCTTATGGATGACAATTCTCCGGGAACTTTCTTCTTGAGCAGATGACATGACATTTAATTTTAAGTAGAGCAGATATGAAATGATTTTTAATCAATAATGGATTCATAAGAGGCCTGTCTTTTATAAAAAGGCTTTTATTTTTCTCAGGTTTCATGTTCATGTGACTATGATAGAGACGTTTATATTTTTCTTATGCTTTATAGAGTCGAAGAACCCGAAATTTGCATAAACCTTCGCTCACCTATGATGCTTTGTACATTTTAAAGTAGTCATTGTAAATACATTAACATGTTGTTTGGATATTGTTTGCTTGTTTCTTTGTTGTCTCAAGACAAAACATAGCAATATTCCAGCTGTATGGCAGTAGTATATAAATAATGGTGTCTGAACCAGAAAATCCAGTGATTAACATCATGAGCATCGATCTATGTAGTTGGAGTATAATGACGTGGGTCAGCCACGTCAGTCAGCCTGACCACCTTGTTCCAGTAGTCAGCTCTTATACCAATCATGGCTTACTGAAGATCAGCTCTATCCAGGATCGTCATGGTAATGGACAGAAATGGAGTTTCTGTAGCAGAATGTACCAGTTTAGATTAGTTGGTAAGTAGAATTCCAATTCTGCACAGTTGAACTTAATCTACACTTACTTCGAAAACAAAAAAATATGTTGGAACCGACCGTCAACAAAACAAAATGTCCTCAAACACTTCATCCATAGGGATGGTCTCAAACACAGCAGGTACTGTAAATAAGCTGTTTAGTGGATTTTAGACAGCAATCTCTGGTTCCTTCTTTTAGTGAAGGACCAATCTGATAATCCTCGGTGAATGGGTTTTACAAAAATATTGTGAAGGAAAGGAATAGAATTAAATGATTTATCATTCGTATTCCTTAAAAAAATTAAATGTCTTCACATTCCTCCTTTCTAAAAGAAAGTCTCGAACATTAAGCTTCTGGACTCATGGGTCCACTTTGTCACAGAGAATAACTTTATCCAGCTTCCTGTTTCTAACAGCCATCAAGTCAAAATAGTTTGTCATTGAATTTTCAGACCTTTTTTCTGGGAGACAGAAGCATTGTTTTATATTTTTAACTGAGTTATGAAATACTGGCATTTTTGTCAAACATTTCCTGTGGGATTTCAACAAGTTTGAAATGTCAGTGTCTTTAGCTGATGTTCCAAATTAAAAATATATATGCTTATTGTTGATTTTTTTGTTGTTGTTTACCATTAGCTCGGAAATTCACATTGATGTAAATATTAATGACAAAAGAATTCCATAATGATCAAAAGTTGCTGAAATCAGTGCTTGCTATATGATTCCAAGTATTTCACAGGCACATGCTTATGAAACACTATCAAGTATGTTGGACACCAGGTGTTCTTTAAGTATATCTTGTTACTATTGCTGACAGATGTGAATCCAGCATATTGGTAAATTGTTTTTTGCTCATGATGTTGAATTTTTCAAAGTCTGTGTAACATGCATGTTTTCGTACACTGGAATATAGTTGTGAGAATAATACCATCATAGACTCAAGACATTTGTGAGGACAATACTATCATAGACTCAAGATAGAACAGAATAAGGAAGTTTACAGCAGCATTTTGTTGAATAGTCCGACTTAAGTTTCTTAAAGTGCCCACAAAAAAGACTTAAGTTTCTTAAAGCGCCCACAAAAAAATCAATCTTTACACTATGGTTGGTACTTTTGAAAAACAAGAAACAACATTTGATGTATTTTTGGCAATGAATTATTGAATTTTTGCACAATAAAAATGATTTAGAAAATATTGATTTATAACATATAAAATGTTCCAAGTGATACTATCCAAACAAAGGTTGTTTGGTGCATTATTGTGTGTGAGCACAAGGAAGTCATTACAGCGTGGATCGTTGTCTGTAGCTGAGTCTGAGACAAAGGTGTTTGGAGGTGGCCATTCAGAAGGTAAAAGAACAGGCGTTAAAGAGTATTGAAGTTGCATCTCAACGTGCTAGCTTGATGTAGGAAGAAGCATGCAGGATGGCTTGCTCTTAATTCCTGAAGTCATGGTGGACTGAAATTTCTGGGATTGGGTTAGGGGCTTTATTCTTAATTCCCTGACTTTTGATGTTCAGAAAATTGGGATGGTGAGCATACTGGCTGGCTTGGTCTTAATTCCTTGAGTTGTGATGATCAGAAAAATGGGGTGGGTGAGCATACTGGCTGGCTTGGTCTTAATTCCTTGAGTTGTGATGATCAGAAAATTGGGATGGTGAGCATACTGGCTGGCTTGGTCTTAATTCCTTGAGTTGTGATGATCAGAAAATTGGGATGGTGAGCATACTGGCTGGCTTGGTCTTAATTCCTTGAGTTGTGATTAGCAGAAAATTGGGATGGTGAGCATACTGGTTGCCTGGGTCTTAATTCCTTGAGTTGTGATGAGCGGAAAATTGGGATGGTGAGCGTACTGGCTGGCTTTGTCTTAAATCCTTGAGTTCTGATGAGCGGAAAATTGGGATGGTGAGCGTACTGGCTGGCTTGCTCTTAAATCCAAGAGTTCTGATGAGCGGAAAATTGGGATGGTGAGCATACTGGTTGCCTGGGTCTTAATTCCTTGAGTTGTGATGAGCTGAAAATTGAGATAGTGGGCATACTTGCTGGCATGGTCTTAATTCAGACTATGGGTTTGAATCCTGAACAGGACTACACTGAGAAATTTGGAATCCAGATATAACACTGTCTTTGTACAATTTCAATTATATATTGCACATGTGCTCATGAATCACTGACACCAGGTGTCTGTGTAAGTTGAGCATATCTTGTGCTTCTGGTGACGACCATCATAAACAAATCCAAATGCAAGTCAGTTGTTTACTTAAAACAAAATGTGTCTTACTACTTTGATTAGAAGTGGAATGCATAAGAAAAGCAAGATTTGTGTCTGTCAACTTCTTTGTTGTTAATGACACAATGTTTCAGAATGTATGCTTGCTCCTTCATCACCGTCCTCGTGGTTTGGTAGGCTGTCAGGTTTACCTGAAGAAGTCATGGTGATACATACTGTAGAAATGATCCCTATAAGTATGTCAGTCGTCTCCATGTACCAAGGGTTCTGCTCATGTCATCACATGAACATCTTGATGCCTTTGCAAAAATGACATCAGACTGATAAAAATAGTAGATATTGCTCTTAATGAAAATCTCCTTTTGTAAAGTTGATATACTGCTAAAAATAACTTAAGGGTCACCTAATTCTGTCATATCACTATAGTTAATCTTTCATGCCATTAAAGAAATATTCATTAATGGTTCACTCCTTAGTTTTGGAAGAATTTGGTAGTTCTTAATTTCTTTTAGCAGGATGGTTTGGAATTGTCTTTAACAGGATGTTGAGGTGGTCATTGACGTCAGCGACATGTGTCTCTATACCACAGAGCTGATAAGTTTGAATCTGTAGCCTGAGTTGCTGTCGATGAGTCACTGATTGATGTTAATATTGATTTAGCCCTGAATGTAATTGATACAAATTGAAGATCACCTTTGGTCAAGTTACTGTGATAATGAAATAATCACCAAGGCTTTGGATAACCCTGTGTGACACAGTTAGTGGTTAACCTGCTTGTTACTTGTCATTGTATTGATGATAATGAAGCTATTACTGCATGATGTGTCATGATTCATTACTCGCACTGAGTCACTGGTATTATAAATCATGATTATTTTTATGTGTTATGTCATTATGGATTCATTTGTGATAGCTATGATCTTCTGGTTTGGGTTTTTAAAATCTTCATGCAGTTGTATTGTCAGTATGTATTAATTTGATATCTATGATCTTCTGGTTTGGGTTTTGAAGATCTTCGTGGGTATTTATACACACGGAAGCTGTATGTATACTGTGCATGTTTTTTCTGATTCTCAAGCCATCACCAACATTTGTGTATCATTTAATGATTTTGTGAACCTATCTGTATATTTGTGATCTTGGGTGTTTTTTACTTCTATTTCTCGAAGAAGTTACCATAAGGTGATCTTATCTTTAACATAGTCTTTTGATAATTGTTGGTTGGTTGTTATTTAACGCTCACCCAGGCATAGTCCAGGCGTATGTCAACAGTCTGTAAATAACAGAGTCTGAATGAGACATTCCAGTGATCAACATCATGAGCATCGATCAATGCAATAGGGAAACAGTGACATGTCAAACAAGTCAGCAAACCTGACCACCCCATCCTGATAGTCTTCTTCTGCCACAAGCTTGGCTTAACATTCCTGCAGACCAATTCCATCATGGATCTTCAGGATCACTGTGCAACATGGTGCAAGGGAACTTTGTTTCAGCAATGGGATTACTTGTCCTCAGTTCCTGTTGTCATGGTGCAAGGAATCCATGTTTTGTTAATAAGGAGGTTTTGATGCTAATTCCAGGAGTCATGGTCAACTACATCTTTGTTGTGTCAATCAAACGTCTTCTAACTTCAAGAAGCCCTTGTGAACTCTAGGGCTGCAGAGATTCTTTGAAATTCTGAAACCTTAATCACTATTTCCTTTTGATATTTGAATACCTATGTAAATATTTCCACGCAGCCAGAATGTAATTTTGACTCTGACTTGAGCAGTTTCATGCACTGGAATAAGGGAGAACATGATTTGTTGATGCCAGGTTAATTATCAGATGAAAAGTGTTGTTAGTAGACATTGACTGAGAGTTAGATGCAATGTGATGTGTTTACTTGTATGAAGAATTGAATTGAAAATGATCAAATGAAGGGTCAAATATTGAAAATCAAATCAGATCGAGGTCTGAGCAAATCTTTGCAGCCGTGGTGAAGTCTATCTTTGTTTTGCATACATGTTGTCTTCTTTGGACTTCCTGAAGTTACATTGAATGGTTACTTGTGTTACAGGATGTGTTCTGACACTCTGTAGTGGTGTCTTTTTCTATATTCCTCAAGTCACAGAGAACTCTGTCTCATCATAGCATAAAATTTGTAACAACAAAGATCAGAGTATTTTCAACATCATTTTTTATGTACATAGTGCACATTATTAAATCATGTAGTACATTGTTTTATCACGTCAGCTTCCTCCCATGTATGAGTTTGTGTCTATCTACTGGAGATTAAAAGAACACATTTGTTAGGGTAATGTTATTGATCTATCATGATGAGTGTTACAGTCTGAGAATGAGAACACAAGAGGTTCCTTCTCGGACAGTAATGGTAATTTATAGACTTATTATATGGAAGCTGGGGATTACGTGTCGGATGTGCATATCCGCTCGAAGGTCTGTGACACAGGGAAAAGCAAACAGTCATCACTCGTCCTACAGGGCATCTGTTTGTTTTTCATTATTAGCCCACTAGAGACTGCTTGTACATGGCAATGTAATGATATGTTCAAATGTTTTCTTTGAAGCTCTATGTGTAATCATACTTTTCATTGTTGATAAAAGAGACAGTTGACTGAAAAGAGAACAGCATGCCTGTTGATGCTGTTGTGTTTCAACAATTATAATTTTTTAATCATTGATCTTTTTAAGGCTATTTCAGGCTGTTTGTTGAGACAAAAAGTATGATTGATGGAGGTATTTTTGCAGAGGATGACATGGATCAGTTACGGTTTATAGGATTACAAACCTCTAGTGATGACAACCTATAATTTTTACATGGCATTCTTTTCTAGAAGGGCTGATTTTTGAGAGAATGTCTCACTGTCCCAGAGCTCGTCCACGATGATTCTTTTTAGGACTTATGATTTGCTATTGAACACAATCAACATAACACAAAGAGCACAATTTTGACTGAAGAATGTGTATAGAACGATGGGAACAAATGCTGTTTATATGTTAGTATGCTGAAGACCCATGAAGATGTAGGTTTAAATTGATCTTCAGGAAGACATGACTAACAAGATTTGCTGCTGAGACTGTCTGACTTAGTTGATGCATTCCAATGGCATAGTTTGATTGTTATGATGTCCATCAGTGGATTGTCGAATCCTGACCCGTTTATTTGCCGTTGCAATATTGCTGACTAGTGTATAAACATTGTGGACTACAGTATAAACATTGTGGACTACAGTATAAACATTGTGGACTACAGTATAAAGTTTGCTGACAACAGTATAAACATTGTGGACTACAGTATAAAGTTTGCTGACAACAGTATAAACATTGTGGACTACAGTATAAACTTTGCTGACAACAGTACATTGTGGACTACAGTATAAAGTTTGCTGACAACAGTATAAACATTGTGGACTACAGTATAAAGTTTGCTGACAACAGTATAAACATTGTGGACTACAGTATAAACTTTGCTGACAACAGTATAAACATTGTGGACTACAGTATAAAGTTTGCTGACAACAGTATAAACATTG
Organism: Haliotis asinina; assembly: GCF_037392515.1. Lineage (NCBI taxonomy): Eukaryota > Metazoa > Mollusca > Gastropoda > Lepetellida > Haliotidae > Haliotis > Haliotis asinina. The sequence continues at coordinate 5,133,917 of NC_090286.1, read as the reverse complement.
TGGACTACAGTATAAACTTTGCTGACAACAGTATAAACATTGTGGACTACAGTATAAACTTTGCTGACAACAGTATAAACATTGTGGACTACAGTATAAACTTTGCTGACAACAGTATAAAAAATCAGCCCTCCACTCATTTGGATAGGGTTGTAAATGATTGAGGGAAGGTGGGATAGCCCAGTGGGTAATGCGTCTGCATCATGCAGAAGACTGGGTTTTATTCCTCACATGGGTATAATGTGTGAAGCCCATTTCTGGTGTCCCCTGCAGTGACATTGCTTGAATATTACTAAAGTCAGCGTAAAACCATACTCACTTACTCACTGTAAACAATGAAAATATATGTTTTATCACTCATAATTCAACTGTGACCTGTTTTATTTTGATAACTTTTAGAATGATTTGAGCCATTATTATGTCTATGTGGGTTTTTTTCATCACCATCACACAATCTAGGCAGTAGTGACCTGTGTATAATTGAGTTGAGTCCATACAATCAAGTGACTGATATTGTGAACACAGAACCATGTGGGATTTGCTGATGTAGCTTGACGTGGATTTATTTCACAGGTGATTTCCTTACATTGTCAATTTGCTGACAGTTCTAACATCTTTCGTCATGTGAACAAGACGTTCAGCTTGGTTTGAAAATGTACAAGGTTCAACAATCCTGGTATCAGAAATTTGAGGGCTTGTACAGACATCCAGTGAACCAAATCTGTGAGCCTGATCATTGCATCACTGACTGTGTGTTGTTGTTTTTTTTGTGTGTGTGTGTGTGTGTGTGTGTGTGTGGGGGGGGGGGGGGGGGGGGGGGGGGGGGAAGAGAGAGAGAGAGAGGGGGGGGGGGGGGGAGGGTGAAGGGAAAAGAACCTTTCAAGATAAATATGATTTATTATGTACCAGTGTTTCAAAACCAGTCCAACAAACTCTTTAGCAACTTTACTGAAATTGGTTTGTGTAGAATCATCTGAAAAACAAGAAATTGAGTTGAGCCAGACAACAAAGGTCAACACATGCAAATTATTCACTCAGCATGTCCACAGAGATTTGGTCATGATTCCGCCATTTACAGAAGTAGATCATTAATTACACAGCGGTCGCCAGTCATGTGAGTTCTCATGTCTGGAAGACAAAGTCTATTATGAAGGTACTTCACGAGTTGTACAACAGAAGCCGCAGTAGCTCAGATGCTGTTGATGGAGTAGTGGAGTAGTGGAGTAGTCTCTTATTGGGTGTATTGTATCATGAGTTCAAACTTAATATGTGAAAGGTTGGTTGGTGGGTGTGTTTGTTGTTCAACATCGCACTCACATTGTTCCAGCTAAAATAACCTACAAGCTTACTCTGCCAAACCAAAATCACCCTAAGCTTCTTTTTTTGCATTCATATACCTAAATCTATAAGTAAAATGTCATCTTTCTAATGTGTTTAAGGCCAGTCTGTTTAAGCATGCTCGAGCTCCTAGGGCTAACATTATTCATATATAGTCTGGTTCATAATTATTGAGAATTTTTCTTCTTACTTTGAGCTATCCTAACACCACAACTGATTCACTGATACTTAAAACTAAGTAATGGTATAAGGGAGGTAACTCATCTTGGCCTACTGAGTATAGTACAATTAGAGTCACCTCCCCTGAATTTGTAGCAGACGTCATTTTCCTCAGCACTGTCAACAATGTCTGCTGAAGATAAAAGAAGGTTGATTTTTGAGTTGTGTAATCAAGGAATTGATGATGTAAATACATTGGCAGAGAGAACAGGAACTCCTCTTTCTACTGTGTATAGGATTAGGAAGAATTTTAAAGAGGGAAAGGATTTTGGGCACCAGAAAGGAGCAGGGAGACCCAGAAAATTGGACTTCTCAGATCGCGTCCGGCTGGGAATTTTAGCGTCTAAAAAGCAAAGGGCAAGCATCTCCAACATCAGGTATGAAATGATAGAAAGGGGATCAACAGTTGTATCAATATCTACAGTTAGAAGAAATTTGATTGATCTTGAATGGGAGAAAAAGACTGGAATTCCTTCTCCTCTCATGAAACAAGAACATAAAGACAGGTGTGTTGAGTGGTGTTTGGTACATGAAAACTTTGACTGGGAAAATGTGATTTTTACTGATGAAAGCTCAATATGGGTATATCCCAATAATGTGAAAATATGGACAAAGTCTGCGTCAGCACCGTTGTATCGACGACCTAAATACAGCCCAAAGTTTCATGTATGGGGAGGGATATCCTTATTAGGAACGACCCCGCTGTGTGTGTTTGAGGGAAATCTGACAAGTCAACGCTACACTAACATATTAGATAATTTTCTCCTTCCAAGTGCGCATGTGTTTTATGGAAATGACTGGATTTTGCAGCAAGATAATGATCCTAAACACACCGCAAAACATGCCAAGCAGTGGTTTCAGGAGAAAAATGTGACTGCATTACCATTTCCTGCATATAGTCCTGACTTAAATCCCATTGAGAACATTTGGGGGATGATGAAGGAATGTGTGAATCAAAAGGGGTTGACAAAAATTGAAGACATGAAGAGAGAAGTGGTCCGATACTGGGACAGCATAACTCACGAGACACTAGCCTCTCTGATAGGCAGTATGCCTACCCGTCTTAGACTGTGCCGTGAAGCTCAAGGAGACTTGATAAAATATTAAATTGTTACCTACACAACATGAAAAGGTCAGTTCACTTTCACAATACATTCAATTTTATCTGATTTGTTCTCGTTTAATAATATGAAATGCTTTAGCTATTCTCAATAATTTTGAACCATACTGTACTTCATGGAGTATACAACCTACGTGATGTACTTGTAAAGTTTTAAGTGTTAAATTGTTTGTCAACATGTCTGGCGGGAGACGACAAAATACCTTGTCGAGAAAGATGGTTTGATGTTAATTTACAGGAACGTAGCTTCTAAAGTAAGCCTTATCACAAACCAGTTAATTAAGTAGATGTACAAAACTGATCATTTCATTATTACATGTAGTTTAATTTCGACATATCAGTTTCTCAGTAAATATGTCAGTTGATTAAATACATATATATGACTGATTCATTAATTTATTAAGTGTAGTCTAATTTGATACATATACTGTCACGTAACTAAATTTTCATGTCAGTGATGACATTACCCATATTTAATTGATTAAAATTATGATGAATATTGATTGCAGATTTGAATTTTTAATGGGATGTTCTGCAATGTGAAAAAAAGCCAACAATTTGATGCATCACTGAATCTAATTTTGCAGTCCATGTAATGAGAGCTGTGACATTTATTTGACAGATCTATAGCTGCTGGTTAGAATGGGCCTTCAATGCTACAATGATCATTTTTTAAAGCTAGGACTGTGTGTGTAATTTCAGTTTGTTGTAAGGTGGGATTTACTTCCTGTAATTCCTGGTTGCATGTACACTTCTCGAAGATCGTGTTCCACATTAGATTGAACTCGGTGGACAAATTTTTGTATCTTGTACCTGCTCATTGTGAAATCTTCACTGGAAAGTGCAGCCCTCAATGATTGGAACCTTAAAGTTTTGTGCATGAATGGTTCATGTTTATCTGTTTTCTGTAGCCAGTATGTTTAGAATATTTTAATACAGAAACATAATTCAGACATTTATTTATAAAGAAGTTTGTTTGATAGAGTTAATTATGTGGAATCCATCAATGGTATTCTGACAAAAGTGATGAGGCCTGTTATTTGAGGTATTGCAGTTTGCTGAACAGAGTTGTCTACCTTAGGCATGCTAGTATCCTATGATTCTGGGTTCAAGTCCCATTTTACCATGATTATGTTTGTCACCACATTCCCAATGCTTGTAGGGTGTCAGCAAGTCATAAATGTAAAACCTGCTTCAAAATTGACAGAATTTCTGCAATAGGGGGTCTTCTTGTAGAAATATTGGCAGCTGATTGGGTGTGTAAAACAGTGATTCTACCATGAAATTGGAACTGACTTGATTCTGACCTGTCAAGCATAGGTTATCCAATCACTCTGTAATTGTAATAGCTGATTTGAAAGCCGCGTCACTGCAGGAGCTGATGTTTTTATGATATTTTCCTGTTCCAGCCAAACTGGTTGCAAACTACGAAGCAGTGATACGATGTTGAAAGAAGGTTAGAAACACATTTCGTGTTGAAAGTGGAATAAAAATCCACGAAAGGAATATAATTCTAGTTTTAGACGTGACCAGACTTTGTAGTATGGTTCTTTTCCATGTAACACTGTGATGTCACATCTTTTACATCACTAGGAGTAACACCTGTAATGATGCGCATTCCTATTGATGTTCAGCAGCTTGGATTTGTGGCAAGGGGATTTTGTGGAATGGGATGGTCAGGACTGGTGCGAGGGTTGATGCATGTTACCCTGTCCTTATTGTGTAGATTGATGCTCATGTCAATCACTGGATGGTCTGACCTAGACCCAATTATTTAAAGATCACCATCATTGACTGAAATACCTCAGAGTGCATATTAAACAGGAAACACAATAAGCAGTTCCAGGTGATAATAGTAACGTGTGATGTAAACAAAACCTTGCAAAGTTTTTCATTGTTTCTGCTTTTCATGTGATTACATTTATGATGAAAAAACAAACCAAAGATGTGAAACCCTACATTCACCATCTTTCTCAAACATCCTTCAAATTCTACACTCTTAAATATCCTCATATTATCCTTTCTCAACTCAGGAAGATCATGGTTAGAATTGATCTTCAGAAACCCATGCTTGTCTAAAGAGGCGACTAACGGGATGAGATGGTCAGACAGGTTGACATATGTCATTCCAATTGTGTAGCTCAATGCTCATGATGTTGATCACTGGATTATCTTATCCAGACTTGATTACTTACAGACTGCCTTCATAAAGCTGGTATATTGCTGTGTGGTGGCATTAAACAACAAACATGCAAACAAACAAAATCACCCCCTCTCTTACAGGGAAGTGGGGTTGTCTTGTGGTTTATATGTTACCTAATCACGACAAATCCTGAGTATGTCACTGTTGTTAAAGTTATGAAGTTCATATCTATTATTCCTGGAATGGGCAGCATAAAACTATACTCACTCATTCGCTCACTGTTTAAAGAGTTTCTTTGTTGACCTTTCTTCCTTAGCGCTTTGCTTTTGGTTTTTTTGGTCACATTATATCTAAAACCTCTCACATTTAGTTTTTACCACTTTCCATTGGTGCCTCAAGCACTTTCTCTATCCATCGCCTTTGATGACAAGCATCAAGGAAGCCAGTAGATTAGTTTTACCAATCATTTTCTATGACCATTCTATGCACCATGGTTTCAGATTATGTGTAAGTCGGTTATATCCCGTGGGTTTACTACAGAGTGTTGATGGTATTGTGCCTACACTTCCCCATCGAGCTGTCTCCCACAGATTTATTAAGTGTCTCCTAGTAGATGAATCAATGTATATCTTCACAGGCTGTCCCTCAGCTTGAATAGCCATACGTTACTTCACATTTTAGGTGACAATCACATTAGTGGGAGCAATGTTTGAACACATCAAGAGTTTTTGTGTAAATGATAAAGAACATTAAGATGCTGTCAGCATAGTGGTGATAGTGGGATGGTTCAAGGTGATATATTGTGCAGTAGCTAATTCATACTGTGTTAATTTTTCACTGTTTAAAAATCATACCTATCTTGAACATTTCATTAACATTTTTTTTATTTTTCACAAATGTTTACTTTGTAAATGGTTCCTTAAAAATTTACTTTCAAATTTCAGAATCATTTCTGAATATTTTATGAGTTTATTTTACAAAGTTTTGTAACTTCTTTGTCCACTTTCCTACTGAACACAATCAGTTTTTCAAGCTTCCGGTATATTTACAAACTTGTCATAAACATGTGGACATTTTCCAGATATTTTAGTAGCAATATTAAGAGTATGTTTATCAGGCCTGAATTTGTTTTGTGTTTTACAGATGTTTTTCTTCATAAAGTCTAAAGGCAGGGGACAAAAAAAGGATTTAAAAAAAAAACACTGGTCAAAGTAATATTCCTTTTAAATGCTATTTAAAAGTATTTTAAGTATTTCACATGTAGCAATTTATGAAGTGGGGCAAGAAAGAATGAAATTTTATTTGGGGGGATAAGTGTATATTCTTAGCCAGTAATAAATGTGGGATTGTATTTCTTCAACAGGGATAGTAGATATCTCTTTTTCTTAGTCTTGAAAAGATGGTTTTGAGGGATCCTTCTTATGTTATTATATTAGATACATGTACTCTAGAACCCTTCTAGTTGTCATTAACAAATACTAACACTGGAGATGGTATCAAGAATATTCGCATTCATGCCATTTTCTTTCAAGAAACACTGACAAAATTTCAAAAATGATTTTATGCTGTGATGTGGAATGTGTCACAAACCGTTTATCTGTGGATGAACTCACTCAGCAAAAATCACCATTACAACATATAACAATGTAAGGCAAGTATGTAATTTAATAAAATGAATGTGAAGCAAACCATGATTTAAAAGATTGTCGTACTTATGCTTGTGATGATCCTCAATACAATGTATGTTAGGCACTGATCCTCAGCGTTCAGAATGTGAGAACTTAGCATATGTTATTGACCAAAGCTTTAACGAGTTGAAAACTATTCTCAGTCCTCAACTACCCATAATGTTGATGAACCTTCTTTCACCATGGTTTTGAACTGTTCAAGTGGGAATGTTAATATTCTGGCACATCTCCAAACCATGCCAAATCAGAGCCCAAGTAATGGTTGTAACAGCATCTGATAATGACGCTCATCTTGTGATAAAAGCTGTATCAGTTTTCCCGCTGTTAGTTCATATTCATCTAGAGTTCTGAGTTGTCCGAAGATAACCAGCTTCCTCGTCCGGGATAAAGTGAATGCCATCTCAACGACAACCGATGCCAATCTTATGGTTCCATTTCCTGGTTGTCTGTAGAAAGCATCTTCCCCATTCAACCCAGTGTGAAAGGAGGCCATGTTTCCAGAATTCCTACTTCCTGCAACTGGTTCTGTTTTCGCTCAAGGCTATGAACTTTGTGTAATTTGAGGGACATAATAAACATGTTCTTTAAGTAATGTGAATAATTTCAATCAACCTTTTTCATGAACATAAGGAGCATGAATGAGTATAGTTTTAGGCCTCCTTTAGTAATATTCCTGCAATACTATGAAAGATGGCAGGGGACACCAGATACATGTATAGGCAAAAAGGTTAAGAAACGAATTTTTTCACCTTTAGGCCAGACTGATTGTATTTCTTGTTTAGTAGATCTGATGGTTGTGTTTATTCAAAATAAAACTAAAAACAATGAATTTCCCCCTATCAAACTTACAATAGTGCGTGCGTGCGTGCGTGCGTGCGTGCGTGCGTGCGTGCGTGCGTGCGTGCGTGCGTGCGTGCGTGCGTGCGTGCGTGCGTGCGTGCGTGCGTGCGTGCGTGCGTGCGTGCGTGCGTGCGTGCGTGCGTGCTTTTGTCCCATTTACACTTCTTAAATTTGCGAGAAGTAAACTGCTTATAATGGAATATTACTTTGGTTGTTTTTGTTTTGTTTGTTTTTACTCCTGCCTTTAGGTTTTCTGAGGACAAAAATCAGTGAAAGAAGAAATAATGTTAAACTAAAAGTGCTTTATGGTTCAACTTCTTTATTCTACAAGGTCACAACGTTTTGAGACAGATTCTAGTCTCTTCTTCAGGTGAAGTGAGGGTAAAACTAAAGGGTTGTAGTATATATACACATAACAGTAGACTGATAACAATGGGTAACAAGATATACAGGTTTCTAGTAATTGATGTACAGGCTTCAATTGATAGATGTACAGGCTTCTAATTATGTACAGGCTTCAACTGATTGGTGTGCAGGCTTGTGTTGATTAGGTTAACGAGTTACAGGTAAAGATGTTGGGATAAAGATTAGTCACTGAGGATAAGGTGGTTCCATGCATTGGGTAAGTAAACACCTCCGTCTCTGTTGATGGAGGGATTGTTCCGCTTGATTGCAATGGCTTCTAGGAGCTTCCGTTTTTTTAAGTCATTGGCGTTCCTAACTAATGTCCTGGTGTTGTCCCAAACAATCTTGTGATTGGGGTTGTGCATGATGTGTTCACATACAGCAGACTTCTGATCCAAATTTTGAACTGATGTTTTGTGTTCTTTTAACCTGATAGCCAGTGGTCGACCAGTTTCACCAATATATGTCTCTTTACAACTGCATTGGATCTGGTAGATGCATCCTGCTGGGTTGTTGCATTTAGGTGTTGTTGGCCCACGTCCATTAGCTGATAGTAGCGTTTTCAGGTTGGTGTTGCTACTTCACCTGAAGAAGAGACTAGAATCTGTCTCGAAACGTTGTGACCTTGTAGAATAAAGAAGTTGAACCATAAAGCACTTTAGTTTGATTCCTCCAACTTCTAAATGCCTTTGAAACAACAAGAAATAATGTTGGTCAGCATAAATCCAAAAGCAAGAAATTAAGTTGGTCAGACCTTATGGGATAAATTAGATCTTGGTATTTTAATTAGTTATTGTTTAACACCTAAGAGGCTTTGCATTTTGTGATCTTGCTGTTTATGTGAGTAACAGGGCTGCTGGGTGCAGAATAGCCTCAACTTAATCTTCCTGCTGAAAAAACTGGCCTGGGGGATGTTTTGGCAAGTAACACCTGAAGGGGAGGCCAAGCTAACTGTGTGAACACCTGGTGTCATCAATGAATTTCAGCAATCAATTCATGTTATATACCCAGCGTTTGTTTGTATATTTGTTGTTAATGCCACACTCAGCAATATTCCAGCTGTGTGATGATGGTCTGGAGCGTACAATCCAGTTATAAATAGCATTGATAAGCATCATGGGATATGATTCCATGTCAACAGAGTCAGTGAGCCTGACCATCCAATCCCAGTAGTCGCCTCTTTAGAACATGATCTTGTTGCTGAAGACTAACTCTAACCCATCTCTTTGCAGACTCAATGCCAAATGGAATCTTAGATCAGCTGGCTCATTATCTGGCATTGAATTTCTTTTTTTTAACATGGACATATCTAATTTCTGTTTTCTGTCTATTCAGGTCTAATAGAAAAGATCAGGAAATAAAATTTGTGCCAACTGTTTTAATTCATCAGGTCATTTTTTTCTTTATATCCAGAATTACTTCTTGAACCATGCGCAAACTGTTCCCACATGCGAGCAAAGGTTGGCAACATACTTTCCTTGCTTCAGATCGAAAAATATTTTCATGTCAAAATAAAATATCACCATCATCAAAGGTATATACCCATTTCTTCACTCAGATTTCCTATTTCAAGTTAAACAATTACTCACTTGAAATACTTTTTATTCAACATTTTAAGCGCAACTCGTGGTTTACGTCCATTCCCCCTTCCAGTTTCCGGTTCAACGGAGTGAAGGAACAGGAGAGTATTATTCCATATGGAATACTCACAGTTACCTCCCATGCTTCATTCGCTCATTATGCCAGAGGTGTTTTTACGTAGAATAAATGTTACGGAAATTCTAACGATAGAGACAATAAATAAAACAAATACATTCCAACAGGTTCATGATAAAATTAGGCAATATGGTATTTCTTTCTAATTTCTGCTTATTCTTGTTCCGTCAGTCCATTCATTTGGAAGCTGGCATGGGTAATGGAGGCAAAGAATGATTTGGATACCATGTGTATCACTTAAAATGTTTCACGTGAGTAATTATTAAACATCAGGTAGGAAATCTAAGTGCACAACCAAGTGAGGAAATGGGAGTGTACCTTTGATGGTGGCGATATTTTATTTTGACATGAAAAATATTTTTCGATCCAAAGCGATGGAAGTATTTTGCCAACCTTTGCTCGCTTCACTTGCATACAGGAAGACTTGTCATATTCTCTATGCTGCGCAGTCCCATTTGCGCTACAGTTTGCCTGTGACTTGACGATCCACAATTAGATGCAGGCACATGTGTTATACATGGCTTGAGTTATTGTATAAATATAACGGCAGATTTATGATTATGTCTTTTGAAGTATATGACATCTATATCTTGATGAGTGACCATCAAAGAGTGATAGTATTAGATGTTTACGAAAATATTAGTATATCGTACTCACAAATGGTGCTTGTCACAAACACATGGAAAGGCAAGTCAATTGTTTACATGAAAACTCAATATGAAAAACAGGAACATAAGATACACTGCTCCATTTCACAAAGCTCTCATAGTATACTGTAAATTAGGAGGTACCAAGGTTTGTGAAGTGAGGTCCATGTCGATATAGGGAACTGCGTCAGATATATGTTTTTGTCATTTGATGCGTCAGTTTTGGAAGTGCCCTAATTTGAATGTGTACTCCGAATCTCTGTTACAGAACAAACAATATTTCAAGATGCTCTTGAAGAAAGCCTATTGATCCTTTCCAAACAAAAACAGGAGAAATGAGCTGCTAAAAACAGTCATTGTGTTTTTAAGACTAAGAAAAAATTCAAAACAATTTTAAGTGTTTACGTGATGGTATTTTCAGCTTGCGACCATTGATGCTGGCCTTGTGATACATTGATTGATCATCTCAGGTATCTCAACATCACTTCAGACACTGTGGAGAACCTACATAATTATTTAGTCTGTGGCTTCTGAGATTTCGAGGTCATTTATCTGATTAAATGTCTTTGTCATTGATTGAGACCTTAGTAGTTGGATAAGATAACAAATTGTGTTTTTGTGCGGACCTTTTCTTTTGGGATATGTTTGTTTAAATAGATTTTTTTAAGCGGAACATGACAGGTGTAATTTTCAATACTATTACTGATATGAATGAGACTGTCAGATATCTATACATATAATTCTGTATATATATTTTTATAAATCTGAAGTCATTCTATTTATATATAAACCTGGGAAAGATTTCCAACCGTATCACCCCTTTAATTTCATCATGTTCATTCTAGTCAAATCTTATCACCTGAATATTATAATATTCATCAATTGGTAAGGATGAGTTTTAACATGTTTTTTTCATTGTATCTGAACATACTGAAACATCTCAACATCTGAAATGCCATTCAGATATGTTTCCTCATCGTCAAAATTGGGGGGGGGTCATCTGTAAATATGTTTATAAATCTGAAGCCATTCTAAAATGTATATGTATTCCCTCAAATACCTGCTTACTCAGACTCCGAAGCTTATGGTTCCCTCCCATAACGCAGACTTCCCAAAATGCAGAATAAATTAGCACAATAATCAATTGGGCTATGCTGGTCACCCCTTATTAATAAATGGCCAGGTCCAGTCCCAGACAGCTAAAGATTAGCGCTTAACACTGCTCCATTCTTTAATCTGCTGGTGATATATTTGAGGAGTAGAAGCTTTGCTCAGAGGATCAAACAGTTCAATTCCTACCACCCATCTTACTCAAACACAACCTTCAAACAACACTAATACTTCCTTCTCTTCCTGCTGTGCTCAGAGGAACTGGGTGTATGTTATTCATGCAATGTCAAGTTCCACCATGTACCCACTGGTCTACATGCTCCTTCCAGATTGCCAGAGAGCAACCTACACTCCTAGGTTCAACAGACCCTTACCCAACCCTAGCTCCATCTGAGATCCAGACAGACTTTGAACTTGCTATCATTCAACCTGCTGAGGATGTGTTTCCACAAGCTGAAGTAAAAGGGGACGTCTTCTATTTCTGTCAGGCGCAAAACTCAAGAACTAGGACTTGCCGTTGCATACAGAGAAGATGTAGAGGTTCAAAAGTGGATACGCTGAGCTGCAGGTCTGCCATTTCTGCGGCTTCTCGAGGTCCAAGATGCCTGGCTTGAAGCCATGATACGTCAAGCCAATACCATGAATGATTACATAGTTGCAACATGGGTGGACCAAGATGACAGCCTTCCACCTTGTCGGTAGAATCGCCACACTACACTCCAGCATAACCATCCAAATGTTTTCTGGTTCATTGAATTGATTCAGAATATTGAACATTTGGAGAAAGCGAAATTTGTTGAGATCCAATTTGGAGGAGCTCCACGGCCCAAGAAGGCTGTCTACAAAGAGAAAGAGCAACGCTTTGTCCGACTCGGGGAACAAATTCACCGCTGAGAAAAGACATCCCCTCAGTTCCTGGATGCAGTTGGTCCACTGATAATCAACAAGTGATGGATATGAAGCGAGGATGGATATTGGGAAGATACTAAGCTTGGTTTTACTGAACACTTTCCATTGTCTGTTCAGCTTGGGTAAGGAAACTACAATGAGATTACATAATTGTAGCCTGGGTTTTTGACTGAAGCAAGGTAACACACAAAGTGTTCAGTGCTTAGGTCGGGAATGAACTGAATGGATTAGCCATGGTGGCATGTTTAATTTGTCTATTTGAATATGCTATGTCGGCACAGTGAATTTCATGTGAAGGATTTGACGTGATATTCTGAAGGATGTGATGGAGCTGGAACAATTGTATATTCAGGTGATAACAAAAGTCATTCTTGTTCACCATATTCAGTGATACTAGTTTTGCACATTTGTAGTTGTGTATAGACTGACAGGATTAAAACTATTTTAAATCGGTGTGTGATCTCTCCATTTATAATGTTTCTTTAAAAAATAGGTGTGTCACAAACATTGCTGAAAATGTATCGCTACTACTTGAAAAACACTGTTATCTCAGCTGTTTGATGGTGATCATTGATTCTTCAAAGATTCCACCATGAGGTAAAAATGATACATATCACAAATATGGTGACCACAGAAGATGGATTGAAATCATGAATGTTGATGGTTCAGTTCACTGAATACAATGAGTTTAAAAAAGCTGAAATGTTTACTGTATATTCTTTACCTCGATCCATGTCTGTTGTAAGTGAGTGAGTTTAGTTTTATGCTACACATAACAATATTCCAGCTATGTGGTGGCAGTCTGTAAATAATCAGGTCTGGGCCAGACAATCCAGTGATCAGCAGCGTGAGCATTGATCTGCACAACTGGGAACTGATGACATGTGTCAACCATGTGATCAAGCCTAACCATAAGATCCTGTTAGTTGCTTCTTAAGACAAGCATGGGCACCTGAAGATCAGTTCTAATCAAGATCTTAAGGTATCATGTCTGTTGTAAACATGTACATGTAAAGCTTCTCTGAAACCTCATTGGTAATAATACTGTCTGAAATGTTGCGTTGGGCCAAGTTGTTATTGGTCTTGTAGAGATTCCGTGTTAGAACTTGTGCACAACAAAGAATACTTGACACAGAGTGACTCACAGATGCATATACTCACTGACGGGGCCAGGTTGCTATTTCTGGTTATAGGAAATAAAAGTGATGATATTCGGTGTATAGGTTTCCGCATTAGAAACAAATACACCAAGATTAATGAAGTAGCGTACAGGATATTTTTAGTCAGTAGCATTGTAAACACATAATCTCTTAACATCTATGGGAATTATCATTCCCTGATAAAAAAGTTCCTAGAACTGTTTAATAGAAGATTTAATTTAACAATTTGTTGCATCACATCTGAACATGTAATAACAGTAATTATGATAGTAATTAGTAATAGTAATTAGAAATAACAAGTAATTATGATAATAATGATTCCTACCATGTTTGTCAACCCTGAAGAGTAATTTCACAGATTTAATCATTAACTGATGTAGAAGATGAAAGGATACTTTTTCTATGGTGTGTGGCTGAATGGCTTTTTAAACAGAGTGGTAGCAGTGGGTTGATGTCTCGCCATATATGTCCCTCCATACAAAACAAGGAATGTACTCTACATTATCCTCTTTTCCTGAAAACTTACTTAATGGAATGTTGTAGATTACACACATGGTTTATAGGGACTCTAAAGGTGTACATCTCATATTTTTATTTTTATTTTGTATTTTATTTTTTTTGTATTATTTTATTTTATTTTTGTATTTATTTTTCCAATTTTAATGCTGTTTGAACTTACCTAATTTTTGTGGAATTTCTGTGTGAATATAGTGTTATCTGGGATGAAGTCTTTCCACTTCTTCACAAAAGCTGCTCAACAGAGTTGCTTAAGCTTCTATATGCATTTCATTTGGAATCTAAAGGTGTGCATCTCATACTTTGTTCATCCATTTTCTTAATTTTGTCACTTCTACAGATATTTGAACTTAGCTGATTTATGTTCTATTCATCCAGTTCATCCCAACAACTGGGGCTGTACTGTGATACACTTCTCAAAAACCATTGTACAACACTCATTTAGTTTACATATATCTTTTATAGAGATTCTAAAGGCATGCGTCGCATATTTTGTTTTTTGTATTTTATTGGGTATTTTGTTTATTTTTAGAGATATTTGAACTTAGATATATTCTGTGGAATTTCTCTCTTATGATAGTGGTATAGGGGATTAAAGGGGCACTGATGCGGAGCAATTTCCGTGGACTGGTGTAAACTTTTGTTATTGTTTTTCTCCAGTGAGTACCCGGATGATATCCCAGAATTCGTGACTGGTTCGTGACCTCTGCTGCGCTGTCCGTAAGCGCAATTGATAGTTTAATTATAGACAGATCAACTGAGGTGAAGTCATTTTTACTTCATTCCAAATGTATTATGAAAACAAATGAAACACTTTGAAGGTTAATCATCTGCCCGTGGCAGAAATGGTAAAAAACTATTAGGACGGAAAACGTCTCTATATTTTGTCTCATAACCCTAGTTAGCTTATTGTCATACTTGTATGATTCTGAAAATTAATAAAAGAACACACGATCTGCTTATACTCATAGTAAATTTCTAACATAACAGCAACATTTATACATTGTATAGAATGCCAATGTGGATCTTATTTCACACACATACGCGATCTAGTGTGTTTTTTCTGTCATACAGATTCTGCTGAATGCTACAACAAATAAATTAAAACAAAATGCAAAACATGAATGTACGATGTCCGGCTACTACCTTGTTCAGGAATGTATCCATCAATATCCACGTAAAAGAAATCGTATTCCATTCATCTGCAGATGGTAAGTAATCCTGCTCTGTGTCGCGTGTCTTACAACTGTCTCATTTGCGAAAAAGTAACACATCGTTTCACGTGTTTCGTTGGTGAAAACCAGATAAACCTCTCATTGGTCTCCCAACATAGCACACCTGGCAACTAATTGTATGATGTCCACTATTCTAAGTAATTTAGTTAACCAATAATGCGCAATCAATCAATCAACGCAAGGGTGGTTAATTCTTTGAAGGGAGGATGTTGTTTTTGCACTTACACTTTACGACAGGGTGTAGTCATCTACACACACTGCCTTTTGACAAATCCGCTAGAAGATAAAAGTAATTAATCAATCAGTGAGTTATCGGTTAATCCTTTGATCGATGTTTGTTTTTGTAACTTAGTTGATAAACCCTCTTGCATCACTTACATGCACATATTACATAACATACAATACATTTGCCATTACAGACCTTAATTTATAATGTTGAGTATTTACTCCAGACAGGAGAAATGCCAAATGGGAACCTTTGTTGAGTAACCGAAGTTGTGTTACTACTAATTATACCTGTTATAAATTCATTAATTGACCATCCAGAGAATGATGACAAACAACACGTGTAGGTTTACACCATCAAATGCGAGTTACAGCAAGGAAGATGTAATCTCTGTGTCGCATGCAGCCTGAAAACACTATTGGGCCGAAACTGTTTTGAGGATACCAACGGAATTTCGTTACATAAGGAATACACACGGGCATTTGCTGTGTACTTGGGTAAATAGGTGAAATAAGGGTTTTTTACGTAAGAAAATTTTCAGATTTCTCTACCAAAGGCAAAGTCATCGTTTTTTGTTTACGAATTCAAATAAATTAACTGTGTGTTTTTATTATCATAAATAATAAACCATTGTAACTACCATAGCTACCAAAATTTTCGTAAGATATTTGCTATCACAGCTGAACCAACACTCAGAATTACCTAAATATAAAGCTTTGCAATCTTCCGTACTGAAACAAATGGCTACGTGCCTGTAGACATCATATTTTCATGTAACATGATTAAATATCAGGTTAAAAACACTGAAATAGGATCAAATTGGATCAGTAACTATACCATCCAAGCATCCAAAAGAACTACACGGCTGGGATATTTGGTTACGATCAGACAAGGAATACCATGGATATTTTTAAACAAATGGCATATGATGGGCATCCGGCCTCCCGAATGTTTAGGTGAAGAAATTCTGCTAATATGGACAGGAGCCCAGTTCCTTCGTCCGTCACGGTCGAAGGAGCGGGCGCTGACCAATTTGCGGTTTGATTTCGTAATTAGACCGTTGGCGAGAAACATTATTCGCTCCGCATCAGTGCCCCTTTAAGTCTATCCACTTCTCCACAAAAACTGTTTAACAGAATTGATTAAGCTTATACATGTTTCATTTGGACTCGAAAGGTGTGAATCTCATAGTTGCATAGATGTTTAATTTATCACCAGAGCATACTCAGTGTAGGGAACTCTTCCTATAACAAGACGGCATCCATGTTCCTGGACACAATTTTGTCTTGTTATTGCAAAATGTAACAGTGTACATTGATCTGAGAGCACTAGTATATCAACCAGCTATCCATTGGAACCCAGCCAATGTTTGAGTCAAGTCTAAGGTCATCATTGTCAACAAATGCCATCAGAACTTGTGTCACCGTTGGGCAAACAATGACATTACAATGGAAATTTTAAGTAGTGTTGGGCAGAATTTTAGACTTTGTAGACTGAAATAACTATGTCCAATTACAGATATTCCTTGAACACATTCTGCAAATTCATATATAGTTATACATGTATTATATTTGTGCATTATTCCAACAATAAATGGGTGAAATGATTCTTATTTTCCTGTTTCTTTTTTTTTTTTTGTAAAAATTGATTCTTTTTTCTGATTTTTTTTTCCAGTTACCATTTCAACAGCTTGATTAAAGGTTATTTACAGAGTGTATCTGTGACAGTCGACTTAGGCACCATTAGTTTGTAACATCTGGTAACCTTTTGGTGACAACAATGCAAGCACAACATCACTCCATTAATTTATGAAAATGTCATATGTGTCAGAGGATTTCAGATTGTTCCAACTTTACGAACTCCTGTTCTCATGTACTGTTGATAAAATTCCATCTCTAGTTATTTAAACTGCATGCTGATGTCTCTGAGGTGTGGCATATAAGCCTGTATCATTGATAATTGCTTTATTTAATGGTCACATGCACACAGAACACAACTTTGCAGAATCTGATACCTTTTTATATGGACTTACTGAAACAAATTATCAAAAATGCAAATTCAACATATAAACTTGAAAAATAACGCAGTGAGATAAAGCCCGCGAAATCGTAGTTCAAACGTTTCACTAATTTCACCTCAGCATTGGGGAAAAAAGTGGTTTCAACAGCTGCGCTGCACTGCGTCCATAACACATGTGCAGTGGTCAGGTTTGCATGGCTTGAACCGGGAAGGCAACTCGTAGAAACACAACAAATGATGCGTGCAAGGATGATCGCTATGGTCAAAGTTGGAGAAGAGAGATGTTTCTTGTTATGACAGGCATCTTGGGTCTGCAGTAATAAATATGCACTGGTCCCATACATGCAGATTTGAAACCTGAAATGTTTGAATACATGTCTGTGGAACTAGAAAGATATGTTGACTGTGACAAGCTGTCTCTGTCACTGACAAAACTCAATGTCTGGTTTATTGACTGCTGTATGTCTGCCTCCCTGTCTGCTAATGACAATATGCAGTACACACCTTCAATCATTGATCACATGTAATTTGAACTTAACACCTATCAGGCTATACACCATAAACAGAATACATTTGATTTATGGCTTGTACACGTGGGTTCTGTCTCTGTCACATTATGTAATTACACAGACAGGCAGGTGTGATACTTGTAAACATGACATGTAATTATGTCTGTGCATTGCAAACAAACTGCATCTGTTTTTCCCGAATGACTGGATTGGACGGAAACCAGTACAAACTCAGATTGTCAGTTTCGAGTTCTGTTTTGTACTTAGACGAACGACACAGTAGTTCACCACCTCAGCATCCGTTGATTGGATCGAACAGAAATGCAAAGAGCATACATGTATATTTACAAAAACCAACATCTCTATATATGGATATTTATGGATAACAGCTTCTTCTATTGTGTATGATACAACATTTCGGCATGGATTCTTATACTGTTATCACTTTTACGTGACAACAGTATATAAATCCACACTAAAATGTCACATACACAATAAAAGAGGTTGTTGTACATAAAAAAATCTTACTTTTTTATTACTCACGATACTTCTGAAATGCCAATCAAACAGATCGTCTCTATATACACACAATGTGCCTTTTGCATATAGGCAAATGAACCAGTCAATGAAAAGTCTTTATTACACTTGAATGCATACCACCCACTCTGACTGGGTTTAGTCTCCAGAGTGCTTCATTTTGAGGGAAGAAAACCCAAGGACAAAATATTGCACTTTGTGATTCCTGATTGTATGCTTATGATTTTGTTTTTTTGTTGTTTGGATTTTTTTCACACCCAAAAATGTGTATTATATGTCATAAATAAGTGATAATTGTGCTTTAACTATGTTTGATTTTTTGGGTGCATGTGACCTTTAATGATATATGTATCCTCCTTGAAGGTGTTAGGATTATATTACCCTGACTGTAATATACAAGGGTATTAAGATGACATATCCTTCACAGGCTTGGTCCTGTTTTGTACAACAGTTTAGAGAGATGGACAAAATCCAATAATTAATGTTTATGTTTCTAATTTTCAATAACATTCCCACTGTTCCAGGGTGGCATGTCTTGCAATATTTCACTTTAATGGGAATGAGTTTATTGTAGTCTGCTGGGTCTTGTTTTTGGACTCACATGCAGTGTTTGGGGGTACAAGTTTCAAAATGGAAGCCAACTGTGCGAATGGAATTATAATCAATTTTATATCAAAATCTTGATATGCATTTAATTCAATACTAATGGTATCAGAATAGAAATGTCATTAAGATGAAGGTGTGCTACAGGACATTAGTATAGCTGTTAACAGTGTTTTGTATACATGATACAAGATGCTGTTTTGTGCATTGAGGTCAAGATGAGGTAGATGGGAAAGATATTGTTTTGTGCATTGAGGTCAAGATGAGGTAGATGGGAAAGATACTGTTTTGTGCATTGAGGTCAAGATGAGGTAGATGGGAAAGATACTGTTTTGTGCATTGAGGTCAAGATGAGGTAGATGGGAAATAACATTAGCAAAAGTTTATCAAGTGAATGGCATGTCAGAGCTCATTCTAGCTCCTTCATCAGGTGAATGGCATGTCAGAACTGATCAGCACAGCATTTACCTGATGAAGGAGAAAGAATTAGCTCTGAATGAAAAAGAAGTTGTTACCCATAAAATGTCTTGTATTCATGTTTGTCCCTTGGCTGAATTCTTTTTAAAAAACTCCATCTAAACTTCATCAAAAACTTCATCTAAACTCACTCACTCACTCTTAAGTGCAGCAGGAGTTCGTTCATTGTACTCATAGTTGAAGGTTGGCTTACAAAGCAAATTTCTGTTCACTTAGACTCGAGTTGCATATTTTGATTTAAAGTCTTAGAAGTCTAAAACAGCTCATTCACAAGCCTAATTTAGCCACTCGCTGATAATGGCATATGGATAGTCGTAGTGTGCTTCATATCAGTAAGGTTCACATCTACAACAATGCATGTCCTGCAGACCAATAGCCACTGTAATGGACAATTATCTTTATAAACCCTTAACATTCATCTCATCAACATTCTTTGTCTTTGTCTATGTTCACACACAATGGAAAATTGAGAGACTCGATCTTTTGACACTGATTAAAACAACACTCTGTACTTTGGTCTTTTTATCATCTGACCTTTCTGAAATAATAGTGGATGCTACCTTGATTTATACTGTTAACATACAGTGTTCGGCACAAGCATGTCTTGTTATTACATGATTGCCTAAATTACACATGATATATACCTTTCTAACAGTATTAATGTGGTTCCTGCAAGGGTGACCTGTGGCCCACACATATAATGGTAGCACTGCAAGTCGGAACTGTTTGCTCCAATCATCCCCATCTCATTGCCCAGCACACAAGCAATTGATTACTCTGATTTATTGTAATTACAGCTTTTTATTGACTGAACAGGAGGCAGTGCTTCCTGAGTTAAAGGCTTGGGAGATGTTTTTGTGGACAAGCGATAGCATTCGTGGCGGCCAGCAATGTAGGTGTCCATCAGCGCCACCATAATGGATTATATTAAAGGACAGTTGGTTCTTCTGCTACCATCTCTTTTTGGGTAATGGAAGACAATCACATGGAGTAGCCAAGTATTTCTTCAGGTATTTCGGATGTAGGATGTCAGACAGGGTTGGTTCTTGTAAAGTCTAGAATGATCATGATAGTGACTATGTGAAGAATTGATGTTTTTCCCAGGAGAACCAAAATGTTGCCTGATGGTGTTGAAAGTAATTCATAACAAGCAGGTGTATTCATTGAGGGAGTATTGATTGTAACCTAAGGGTTTTAAGAATAGATAAGATTATGTCTGTTAACGATTGGTTGGTGGAATGAAGAGCTCAAATGCTCATGAGGACTTTTTTCAAGTTGGATTGATCTTTATACAAGTCTGGGAAAGTCATATATCAGGAGACTTTTATGTGTGTTAAGCTTCGGAGACAATGCCCATTAAGTTTAAAGGTACATTCTGTGATATATCATTTAAATGAGAAGACAAGTTATAGAGTGTAATGCTGCTTTGTGCAGTATATCAGTTATATCACAGCAGGGCAGTTAGTGTCAGGGTATTGTGACTGGAAGTCCAAGGTTACAGGATCTTTGATATTTGCCACTTAAGTGAACCATGGTGTGGTGTTGAAGTACGTAATCACAGGTTCCTGTTCATCAAAGGGATGCAACCCTGAAACAGAGAATTGCAGCATCTATGCCATAGTCAAGGTTGATGACAGTCAGGACAGAGTGTTGTATGATGTATAGTTTGGATGTTCCTATATAGCACACAGCCAGTTGGTGATTGTGTCTGTACTTGTTCTGTACCTTCCTAACATGGAGGGGAGTTGGGGTAGTCCATTGGTTAAGGCACTGGCTTGTCACACAGATGGCCGCTCTGCAATGTGTGAAGTCCATTTTTGGTGTCCCCTGCGATGATATTGCTGGAGTATTGATGAAAGTGATATAAAAGCTAACTCACTCACTCACTCACTCACTCACTCACTCACTCACTCACTCTTTAAGATCCAAGTGAAGTAGAGAACTTCCATTTTCATGTATTTGATTGTATTTGAGTCAGATTCAAATGTCTATTTCCAACTCAGTTAAACGCTCACAGGGATTCAGAGTGATAGGTAGACACTGATCCACACTCTGGAGGAGTGTTAAATGAAGATCTCGTGTGGAAACCATCTTCCAGATTTATCATGGAATTTAACCAGCTAACAAGGTATCCATTTTTTGGGGACTGCAAATTAGCTGAAGCACGTAGGTTTGAGACTGTTTGAATTTGTTCTTGTTTTATCCAATCCTTTGGTCCTTCACAGCATCAATAAAACTGAACCTGGTTATCATCTGCAGTTAATTCCTCCAGCTTGAGCTGAACTAATGGTGTGTTTGAGAAACCAATACAGTACAGAAAGACTGAGCTGACCTGGCCATGTTAGGGATAGGTGACCTGTTGTAGGGCTAAGGAGTTCAGCCCACTGAATATGTCTTGCCAATTATATGGTGTCCAACTGAGTGTCAGACTGACTTTGTATAAATATCACAATAACTGCTGAGTGAAAATGTCTCACTAGCTACTTGGTGATTTTGTGTTATCTCCAAAACTTCAGATTGTGATATCAAAATGGCTTCAGACTGAAATGGTCTTTAACATTTCAGGCACTGATGACTGAATTTGTTTTGCTATCTCGATAACAGCAGACTGAATTTGTCTTAATATTTGGATGTCTTCAAACTAGACCAGCCTGATGCCCTTTATCAGAACATTTTTTACTCTAGCAAAAAGTCAACATACACTGGCACTTTGGCCTGCTTCTGAAAATGTTGTTGCTAAAGTTAATTAAAGTAAATTAAATGAAATATTGTAGGTGTAAACTGAACAGAAACTGTCTGGAGGACATCTGTGCAGGCTTTCTGGGCAGTCAAGGCAAAATAATATCTGGTATCTTCTTGTTCTTTGTGAAGACTTCAAATTTCAGTTTTCAGTGTGACTTCTGAAAATATAAAACCTTTCACAACATAGATATACCCTTGGTATGTAGCATTTGGTTGCAGATACCCTTTGCTTCAGAATAATAAAAAGTGTAGAATTTCATAAAAATTTTCAGTGTGACATTGTGATTCTGCTTGCAGAACACTTAAGGGTATAACGGTTTTATACATACAGACATGAGATATGCTTATTTGAAAGATTCATCCTCTTGTACACAGAGTTTAGAGGCATTTGTTATAAATAACTGTTTGCAAGTTGACCTGAAAAAATGCCAGGTCATCCTCAGATTTTCTTGCAGATAGGTGTCAGATCTGATAAAAAAAATTCCCATTTTCAAGAGAATTCGATCTACTCCCAGTAATGGAGTCTTTACAAAATCAGATCTCATTGAATTCAGGCAGGAAGTGTGTATGTTTGTCACTGAGAGATGTTTCTATGCATTCACACCCCTTGTTTTGAATCAGCAGATATTCCTTACTACCCTCAGTGTCCTCATCAGTATCGATCCTTATTACCTTTTTTTTACAATAGTATCTATCCTTATCATCTGTGTTTACAATAGTATGCTGTCCTTGTCACATCGTGTTTGCATCAGTATCTATCCTTATCAACCAGTGTTTGCATCAGTATCAATCCTTATCACCGTGTGTTTGCTTCAGTATCTATCCATCACCCTGTATTTGCAATAGAATCTATCCTTGTCACAGTGTTTGCATAAGTATCTATCCTTATTACCCAGTGTTGACATCAGTATCTATCCTTATCAACCAGTGTTGGCATTAGTATCTATCCTTATTTCCTAATGTTTGCACCTCCTCACATCCTTATTTGTCCCATGTTTGAATCAGCATCTAACTGTATTGCCAGCTTTCCAACACATATAAGTAAAATGTTCTCATTGAAAACATGTCTTTTCTGCAAGTTAATGTGCTAAATTGCATTGAAGTTCAAACATGCAGTAATATTCCATTCACACAGTGGACTTACAATGCAGAGATGCCCGCTTGAAGAACATTGTGCTCATTGACATTTACCTCTTGTAATATGCAGGCTGGCATTAAGAGGGAATTAATTCCCTTCTTGTTTGAAGTATAAAGCCATGTCTTCCAGCCTGTGATGCTTGACTGCAGTGTATATTATTAATAGAAGACATCAAATGTGACTTAAAGGATTTCTGATTCTTAAAAGTTCAAGTTCCACAGCAAACAAATAACATGCCAGCAGACATCCTGACAGGAAGGAAGTCTTGGGACAGTTCTTTTAATTGTCTGCTATTGCAGAAGTCCATTTGATATGAAAATCAATACTGTTAGAGGAGATATACAGTAGCTGGTGTATCTACCAGACGTACATAAACAATTCATGGCTTTTATGGTTAACATTTACATACTATTTTCCATATGTCCATTGTTCACAGCTTGAACATCGATCTGTACATACAGGAAATTATTTTGTATCAATACATTTTTAAAATGTTTGGAAAATAACCTAGAATTTTTCAGGAGTATGTTAATTTTTATACATGAATTTAGAAACATGTGATTTGATTTGTGTGATATATTTCTTGTTTTCTTTCTGGAGGCAGCTGTAAATCTGTTAGATGAACTGTGTTTTTCCACTCCATGCTGTAACATCATGCAATAGGAATATTTAAAACAATGAAACTGAAAATATTTCAGTACACCAAGGTCTTGAAGCATTATCTCAAGTGTCCCGGGCTTCAAGAAGTATTGGATGAGAAAATCTCAATATTATAAGATCAAATGAAGTAATTCTGTGCCTTGGACTGACTTTAGGATTCAGACAAGCATATTTATTTATTTCATGAATTCATAAATTGCTGTCCTTATGACAACCTTGTTAATAAGGTGATTTCTCAAAGCATTTGCTTTGGTTGTGATTTGACTCCTGGGAGGGAAATTCTTGATCTTGTTTGGAATAGCAAAATAATAGTTTGAACTGGATTTAACTAATTTGATGTACCCAAGACAAGAACAGCTATATCTTAAAGGAGATTTGAGGTCAGAGAGTTAATCCTATGTTAAACATGCATGTTAAAGATTTTCCTTGGCTGAAGACATAATTAGTGAAATCATTATGAGCTTATTTAAGCACTGTTTGAACATTTTAAAGTTACATGTATGGCATTCATACTAGACGAGGATGAACTAGCAAGTAATTACATTGAGTTGTTCTTGAAAGTTTTACAAAGGGAAATAACTGGATTTATGCGTGGCAACCACTGTTTTTTTTCACATTTATTGGATGAAATCAATGAACACAATAATGGGGCCTACAAAGATAGTAATCAGGAGGGATCTGGACTTTGAATCCACAATCATTTGATTTTTGCACTTCCAAGGAAAACAGCCCTAGCAATTCAAAAGATCAAACATTTACTTTCAGGAAGAATAATATGACATGACATGATTGGTGTTAGACAAGGTGTGAAATGTGAAGGTAGTGTATATGTTACAGTCAATCTGTCATATTGTCAAATGATTGTACTAATCACTGTTTAAATGTTATTTGTGTTAGTATATTTTGGCCAAACCACTGCCAGCTTATGTACTTGCAATGACCATGACCTTTATTGTCAAAGGGAGTTAATTCATATAGAGGGAGAGTGGTTTCCCTTTGAGAAGAAGTAAAACACATGAAGTCCATATGGTATAACTGGATGGAATGCTCTTTGAAGGCATACAGCCCTAGAATGGCAATACCATAATACACAATAAAAGAAATTACTTTGGCTTTTTCTTCTTTGTGATGTAAATAGTACATAGGATATATGGCCAGTTACATTGATTCCCATACAATGTACATTTCTTCCCAAATTATGGCCAAGACTGCGTGGAGTGTATCATAAAACATGTCATAATTGTATGCTTATGATTTCCTTCTCATATCCAGGGAAATGATATTTGTTCAATTTGTTTGATGCAATCTGTTGTTTACTAAAAGCCAAACCAAAAACAATGCCAGTTTTTCCTTTCTCTAGTAGATAGTTTCCCTTTAGACAGATGTGAGGTCCTTCAGTATCAGTTTACAGTGGACTGATTCAACTTTAAGGGTGTCACACCGAAATCATGGAGCATACATGTACACAGGATGTTTATATAGTCAATGTTTTTATCTCTTCTTCTGAGTATCAAGGATTTTTAATCATCCGTGATTTTACACTTGGAAGCTGTCCAGCAGACTTGTTTTTATTTAAGATGTTTGGATACATATGTACACATAACTCTTTGCTCTGTTCAATAGAATTTATATCAGTTATTGAATATACATTTCGAAAGTGTAGACTCGGTAGTGTAAATATTGGCACTTAATTCAGGCAAGTGTTCTAGACTAAATATTTGCCAGATATTTCCTGCTGTTTACACATGAGCTGATGTATTGTAGAACAAATTTGTAAGTTTAAGTTTTTAAGTGAGTCTAAACGTTTGAAACAAGTTTTTTTTTTAAGAACTGATATAGTTGCCAAAGATTTTTCACATGTCCTTCTGATTATTCACAAGCAATGGGATAGAGCAGTTATCACTTGATGCAATCTAGAAAATGTCATACCAATAAGCAGTGCTTCTTCTCTGAAGCGTTAGACAGGTGGTTGTTTGTTTTGAAAATTGTTGTTTCCAAGCAGTGTCTATTCTAGAACTGAAAATCTAGGGGAGAATTCTCACCCCCTCACAAAAAAAGGAGGGGGGATTTGAAAAATGTAGGGGGGGAATACCTGTATTACCGTCTTTCAAAATAGTGTGGATGTACGAAAGTTATTGCAACCACCACCAGTGAAAATTTTGCTCATTTTATTTTGGCTACAATAGTCACATATCATAGCACCAAGCTCATTTTGAGAGAGCCATGGCCATTCTTTCAAGCATTTTTTCTGAAAAACACTTGGTTTGTTGGTTTTTTTTAGAGTCGCAGGGACCGAGGTCAGTCTCGGGGTTTTGCTCGCGGTTCGATTCACACATCTCCTCAACAGACGTATCTGTCTGGGGAGACATGACTGACACTGTTGCTTTCTCAATGGTATTTTGTGCAAAAATGTCAGTTTGCGTGACATTAATCACCCCAAATTACCACAGTCTTTTGTAAATAAGAATTTTGTATTCATTTGTTGTCTTCAAGTGATAATATTGTCTGATTTTGAAAACGAAGCTAAAACGAACTGATGTTCTAAAAAAGGATCGACTAAACTGTGTTTTGCAAGCACTGTCCACATGCACTATGTTTAGTGTTCATAGTCTAACGTTGTGAATTAATTAATCAAGTCATAACTTCATCGAAAAATGTGATCTATTTTCATACTGATATGAATGGAATTTCATTTCCACTGTGCCGATAGTGGTTTTAACCAAGGGCGGTTACTCTGTTATGTTTACACGTTGTCACTCGAACTTAATTGACTCGGTGGCTGACTCAAATTTGAAAAAGTCATTCCTTGTCAGTATAAAGCTTTTGTCGTATGTTTTTTGGAAGTGAGGTAGGAAGCAAAATACCATGCACAACTGTTGGCACTCTGTTGTTTTTATGAGGGGCAATTTGATCATTATTAGCGCGAATCAAACGATCACATGTCCTAGAATAGACACTGTCCAAGGTCACACAGTGCACAGCTTTTGCTTATTATTATCACTGGAGTTGAACTCTGAAGATCTATGTCAAACTTAACATGGCTTCCTGAGCCTGCAAACACTGCCATTGATTTCATCAAAGCTTTGTACCTGCTGACACCTTGAAAGCACTGTGTGGTATCTGACTCAGTCTGTAATGATTTCGTGCCCCTTCAACTATGATACTGTGAAGTGTTGTATTTTATGTTAACATCATGAATCAATCTGGTGTCAACTGAGCCATTAAAAAAATGAACTTGAATGGAATAATTGTAGACAAAAGATCTCAACACACAAACTATAGGAATTCCATCTTTTTTCAACTGACATCAGCTTCTTAACTGATCCCCAGTGCAGTGTGTTATCTCAAATATCTGGTCCTCCTCCAACCTACAATTATTTACTTTTGTAAGAGAAATTCTGTGAGTTGACGCTGATACTGACTGAACAGACGATGCTTTCCTGCAAACACCTGGTGTCATCACAGACTGGATTGACCATACTTACCGGTGGATACCAGGTGTCATCAATGATGGACAGCCCTATTTATCTAACACCTGGTGTCATAACTGATTGGAATATCATTCTTACCCAACACCTGGTGTCAAAACTGTTTTGGACCTATGATATTTTAATGCAAAGACCTGGCTTTGCTATTGATTGGACTGACCACTTATATGCTGATACTGGTCATCACCATGCTTACCTGCAAACACCTGGTGTCAATACCAATTTTCTGTAAGTTTCGTAGCTGTTGTTGAAATTTGTTTTGGTGGCTGATGAAGACATACTGGTGTTTCAGATTTGAACAGAGCAACTCTCAATGCAAAGACACACTTTGTGCAAGTAACACCAGAAACACCATGCCAAAAAATTCCTAATTTAGTAAACAGTGTCATGTCTTCATAAATGCAGTCTAGGTTCAGCACAATGCTCAGCAGAACATGTCTTACGATTTCTCTTTTTCAGATTTCACATCAAATGTTGATCAAGATGGTTGTGACTGGTTCATTGAATACACTCAAGTATGCAATAAATTATATTTCTACACATCTGAAAATATGTCTGCGTCCATTTATATGTGGTAACTGACCATAAACTTTAATATTAACCTTATAAAAGTCAGAAAAAGCTCTTTTCTTCTGATATCACTTTTTCCAAATGCCAGTTGACAAAGGAACTGTGAAATAACTATGTAGTTCTCTGTGGTACCATAGACATTTGTTTAGTCGCATCTTGTACACATTCAAACAGCACATATTCTCCCTGCATTACATTGCTTATATGATATCCTGCAAAATCCTTTTCCTAATCATGAGAAATCCCTGCTTTGGCAGAGTCCATTGATCAGTTTAAGTATACGAGTGAGTGAGTCTTAGTTTTATATCACTTTTAGCAAGATTCCAGCCATAGAGCAGAAGGGGACACCAAAAATGGGCTTCACTCATTGTGCGCATGTAGGGAATCAAACCCACATATTCTGCATAACAAGTGAACACCTTAACCTCTACGCTATCTCACCACACCTGAAAGTATATTGTGTGCATGTGTTCATAGATCCGTATCAATACATGTTGCTATGACATCAGGTGTTTGCATAAATATTAGCATATCTTGTCCCCCAACACAGAAGTATGTATGTTCATGTTCAGCTAGGCTGAACCTAGCGTTTCATATGATCTGTGTCTTATTGATCGCTGGTGAGAAGTGAGAATTACTTTCTGAATGAAACGATGAGTCGTACTGGGAAGGTCATGGTCAAATATCAAGCTGGAGTACATGAGGACATGTTTACTTTGTAAATCAGTGTATTTGAAAAGGGAAGACTTGATAATATTGATCTTTCTTAATGTTAAGAATGGAAGAATCTGGAAGACTATGAACATTATATTTAGGTATCAAGGAGCCCAGAGCTGAAAAGAGTTATACAATCAGACGCTTGTATTTTAGGAGAATAGTTGTTGTGTAGACTGAAACACAATGTCTGAAATATATCCGTCAAACTATTCATGATCTCAAAAGTGAATTCACTAGACGTGGACATGCAAGTTCAAATTAATCAATACAAAACACATTGTTTTATGTGGTACAGAGAAAGTGATCTACATCCATGCACATTTTTACCTAGAAAATGCTAAAGTGAAAAATTGTGCGGCCTATCCAGCTGAAATTATACAATTCATGAAAAGGTCAAGATGAATTTTGAGGGAAGTAAAAATCACAAAATGATCATTGTGTACTTTAAAGAATTTGGTGCATGTGACATTAAAATTGATTTATAGGTTTGGTTTTAAAAGGTGTAAAAAGTGTAATCGATCATGGCCAGTGTTCATAATTAAGTAAAACATTGTTATGTCATTGTCAAGTTCTGTTATACAGGCATAATATATAAATATTCACATTTATTAACAAACCCGCTACTTCACATTCAGCAGTTCTAAGGTCAAGGTCACCTTAAACTAAATGTAAAATGTAGTTCGTAATAAGATGCAGTTTTAACATGTCATATTTGAGGCATTTGCAGATTTCATCTATAGGCACATAAGTCCTGCCACGTAAGTCACAAGACATGTCATGAAAGGTCAAGGTCATTTCAAGAGGGAATGTGACTATGAAATGTTGTCAGTTACTGATGCACCGTTACTGCTACAGATGAGCTCAGTGTTGAAGTCTTGCTGGATCAAGAAGTTTTCAAGTTTTGGAAGTAACTTTATTGAACTGGCATTGCATGGTGGTATGTTTGGATTTCGGGAGCTTTGAGGAAAATATAGGGACAGGCCTCAGTGCTGACCTGTCTTGCACTTGACATAAAAAGAATGAAACAAGACCTGGTTGTCTCAGATAAAGTGTAATGTGTCTGAGACCAGTATTCATGTTAAACTTAAAGATCAGCATCACCATTAAACCGGCCTTAATCCTGACCAGTAAGAGCAGCTGCAGATACACAAGCATTAATGTCACTATGTCGGTACAATAACGTAAAGTGCAACCTTTACCATGTCACCTAACTTTTTCGAAACCTATGTAAATTAGTGTGTATGGTTTTACACGAGCAATATTCCAGCAATATCACACAAGGGACACTAGATAGAGGCTCAACATGTTGTATCCATGTGGGGAATCAAACCAGGGTCTGTGGTGTGACTAGGGAACACTTGCACCACCTTGGAAAGTGTGTGACCAACAATGGAACAAAGGTACAGAAAAGTTATAAATATTTGTCATACAGATTGATCACATTTATCAAGTGTTGAATGCAGATAGAACACATTTGTGTTAAGACAAATGAAGAAATTAGCTGCATAGATATTTCATGTACCAGAAGTAAAAAATTCTGTTGTGCTTCAAATCGTTTGTTCCATCACACCAGTTCATATGAGCTGGGAATGTGCACATGTTTGTCCCTTAGTTTGGTTAACAAACACTGTCTAATTAGAAAGAAGTTAGCTTCATTTATTGATGTTACTTCTCAAGCAGTAATATGGTGAAGTCTTAAAATGCCAGACATTTTCTAATTAGGTTGACAGAACAACAGTCAGCCAAAACCAGTCTGAGAGTGTGTGGGCAGAGAGAGAAAGATTACTAATGGAAATAAAGTAGCCAAAGAATAATTTTATCACTGATTCCAGACAAGGTTGAGACAGTAGGTGAATAGGTCGTACTGATGATAGAGTGAGTTTAGTTGTAGCTTATAGAAATATTCCATCAATATCACAGCAGGGAATCGAACCCAGGTCTTCAGGGTTCAGGTTGACCCACTGCATGTCATGCATGTATTTATGGAGAAGGAGGATAAGGATATTGAAAAGACCTTTACTGTCAGCTTTACCTGGACACCACAGGTTGTGTTACACAGAACTATATATCCGTTCATCAATACATCATGAGTGGAATGAATGATGGCACGTGCACACTGTGAGGGGTTGCATAATTGCACAAGTTTAGCAGGAATTAAGACCAATTTGGAAATAAGAAATTCTATATTTTTGTCCAACAGAATGGGGGACTATTTATTCAGCAGGGTCATCCAGATTCTTGTTAATGCAACTGTTGTATCCAATCTCTTCAAATTTAGTGACAGCCTTCACTGGCGATTATGATTGGGTGACCTTGACCCTGACCTTATTTCCAAGGTCACCATGACTCTTTGACAACTTTTCAAACTCTTACACTCATATCTCATAAACTGTTGTACCCATGTCTTGAAATTTGGTGACAGCCTACATAGGGACGTTAATATAAGTAGACAGACACCTGTCAACTTGGGTAATTTTGATCTTATCTTCAAGGTCACCCCAACACTTTGACCACTTTTCATGGTCATGTTAATGTGTCTTCAGATTGGGTAACGGTCTACATTTGGGGATTACACAGACATCAGTTGATTTTTGAGACCTTGATCTTATTTTTAATGTGACCACAACACTTTGTTCACTTTTCAAACTTATGTTAACACGATATCTCATAAAATAATGCAACCATTGTCTCCAATTTTGTTGACAGCCTACATTGGATGATTATCCAGACACCAGTTATTTCATGCATCTTGTGTGTGACCAAAATGTAAAAAAGTAGTGAATATGTTATAAATATTACAGTCTTTAGCAGTGGGAGGCATTGGCACATTAATGGCAAACACTTGTTAACCATTCTGTCTGTATGTAAGAAATGTAATTACACCAACAGTGTGCTATCTGTTGTTAAACTACAGCATGGTATCCGAGAGAGTTGGAACAATAAGTATGTAGCTAGTCCACACCAGTACCACACACAAGATACCAACAACCTATCACAAAG
The DNA here is from genome assembly GCF_037392515.1 of Haliotis asinina. NCBI lineage: Eukaryota > Metazoa > Mollusca > Gastropoda > Lepetellida > Haliotidae > Haliotis > Haliotis asinina. The sequence goes on along the minus strand of NC_090286.1, from coordinate 5,102,185 downwards.
GCCCACCAGCCATTCATGAAGGTCCACAGGCTGCTGTTGCAGAGATTTAATCTTCAGCAGAATGTTAAACATCAGTCACCTCTACTTCTTGCCTTATTGATGAGTGAGGGGCTGACATGTCATTGGTCAAACCACTGATGGTCAGGTTACAATCAAGTCACTGTCAGGTTTCAGTCAGCGCTCTCAGATTGTTGTGAGACAGCCTCGTCCTGAGTTGATGAAATGCTTGGTGAGCATCCCCTCCCACAGGTCTGTCAGACACAGCAGGGGGATGGGCAGATGACTGCTTAGTCTCTGAGAATATATAATTTGTACAGAAACAAAGAACTGCATGTATAATTGAAAAGTAGTCATGGGAGCTTGGCTTGCTTCTTTAGGGCTATAGTTACAAAGTGGGTTGGACAGCCGGGGAAATAATGTGGTTCAGGTACCCTTGGAAAGACAAAGGGACTGTGCAGCCAAACACTGCTCAGGGCACAGGGACTGTCTGGAGTATGTAGGCAGTGACCCCAGCCCATCAGAAGTTAGCAATCTGCAATGGTGATGGACTGTTCTGGGTAATGCAGTCTGATTGTAAACCTGTTGGAATCAGACAGAGCTTGGAGAAAGTGTTGTTGCTCAGTAATCTATAATTGGACAAGATTTGTTTCCAGTGACATAATTATAGCAGGTAATTTATAGTCCTGATCTGGCTGGGTTGCTTAGTGAAAATTGGAGCTGATTTCCTTTATGAAGCTGACCTCAGTAAGTTCTTTCTCCCCAGATGCTCTACTGTCTCATCGTAGCTCACCCGAACATTCTGTTCTAGCCTGTCTGTGATTATTTAAGTCACAGCACACAGTGTATGTGTAAGTGACCAATGTTTTCAGATCAAATAGTTCCCAGATGAAAGACTATTTATATAAGAATATATATCAGAAACTATCTTTGAAAAATATCAAATTTTTGCCCCAAACTGTGTGTTTGAACTTTTTTTACCTATTTCATTCATTTTATTGACAGAATCTCTAAGGTCAAATAAATACTGTATGACAAAGGTACTAAAGATCAAGACACATGTTTGAGTCAAGTCTTTTCTGGTTAAGGAGTTCTGGAGACCAACTCAGCTCATGCTCAGCAGTTTGCTGTGCAGAGTTACATCCCTTTGATATACCAGGAACCTGTGATTGTTGGCGCATATGTTAATTTGTTCCTAGGTCTGGCAGCAACTTGCCTATGGATCACTAGAGTATCCCTCCCACATGAATCTGTCATGCCATGGTGTACCGGTAACTGGTCTACTGTCCAAAGCAGAACTGATCACAACTTACTCCCTCACTCACTCCTGCAGATAGTGCAGAGGAGACAGAGTCAAACAATATACCTTAACTAAACAGAACAAATGATGTCTGTCTTCCACTTTTGACCAGTGCATTTTGGGATATTTCAGTGAGAATCATATTGATATTTGGTCACCAGTTGTATACATCCATTATTGTGTTGCACAGGACTTGTGTTCCATGTTTCAAATATATCAACTGCTATGGACATCTGATATTTCAGCTTCAACCATAATAAAGCTGTTTTGAGATTACCTGACCAGTGATTTATGTTGGTTGATCTTGATACATATATTCAAATCAATACATGTCAGATTGCTATTCTGATTCTGTGTTTGTGAAGAGCATTTTTGTCTTCTTTTATGGTTTCTTTGTCAACTGAACAAGATAAAGCAATTTGTCAAGTAATTTTATTGTTGAAAACATTACTTTGAAATTTACTTTTCTCAGTCAAACCTGTCTTTTCATTTTGTGTTATTTCACCCATGCTGGCTAATGACAGTAAAAGAAATCCTGTGACGTCAGGGTTTCAACCTCGATTATTTTAAGTTTTTAAGCAACATTCTGTAGCATGTAATTTCTTGAAAAAAAAGATGATGAAATGAAAAGATTCAAGTTTAATTTGGGGGTCCTCTGGAACACAGATTGCTGATGACTCCATCTCCATGGTGAAATGGGTAGAGTGTCTGCCAGAGAGTGAGGTGACAGGTTTGATCTTAGGATCTGGGCTAAAGAAAAACATGATAAGATGGTACTTAATGATAAGGGAGTGTGGGGTAGCGTAGAGGTTATGTGTTTGCTTGTGATACAGAAGACCTGGGTTTGATTCCTCTCGTGGCTATAACATTAGATGGCCATTTCCGGTGTCCCGCACCATGATATTGCTGAAATGTTACTAAACCTATGTAAAACCATACTCACTCACCCACACACTTGTCGATATCTGTCCATGTGCGCAGTATTTCTCAGGACTGGTTGGCGAGAGTCAACATCCGTGTCGTATTGGGTGTCCATGTTAGACTGTGACATGGTGTCAGTACGTGCACATAGCCGTGTTTGTGAAGTAATCTTGTGTGTGAAGTCATATCCATTTCATGCATGCTCTACTGATTGTGTACTGATCGCTGCTGTGAAATTATGTTATCCACACCTACCATCACCATGTGAGGAGTCTCTTCATCTGCCCCATCCTTTGAAATACTTGCAACACAGACATTCCAATAGATGGACACTTAGTCTAACTTCATGTACATTGAAAAAGATGGGAGATGAGGTGGGAGATTCAAGCCTGAAAATGAGTAAAATCTAGACTTACTTTGTTTATGGTTGTTTTGTTTGTTGTTTAACGCTGTATTTGGCAATATACCATCCATTTCGTGCTTGTTTGTAGATAATCGAGTCTCACAGGAAAATTGATTGGTAGGCCAATCAAATGCTATGGAATCACTTATTCCCAACTCACAACACAATGTAGTGATGGAAGGTGGATGTGGTAGTTATGCTGAAAACTAAACCTGAGAAACATGATGACACTTTCATCTCTATTTTAGGGATAATGTTATAAGGGATTCTTCAAGACTGATCAGCTAGCTAGAGAGTTGAAAAATGGACCTCTAATGTAGCATGAACAAGAGATGTTAACACAGAGAGGATTAGAAATCACTGTAATTTGGTAAGGCCATTGACATTTTGACCTTCAATGTTCATGGTAGAAATTCCGTGAAAATATTTTAGAAGATGGTGCAGGATGATCTGTAATCTTTGCCTAGTGCTGAAGGTAGTATGGGGACATGCTTTTGCCTCCATAGGTACCATAGTATACGCCGAAAGAAAGGGTATATAACCATGGGAAAACACCTTTGTCTTTGTAATGGGTTCCATACAACAGAGAAATGTCCTTACCAGAGGGTACCATATTGTTTTGAAACATCTTTGTCAATGTAATTGACACAATACTATTTTAAACCACTTTTGCCACTGCAGTGCTAACATACTATTTTAAACCACCTTTGCAAATGTAGTGGTACCTACTATTCTAATCCACCTTTGCCACTGCAGGGATACCCAACTATTTTGAAACTTCTTTGCCAATGTAGTGGGTACCATACTTGCCTCTTGGATCGAGGTTACTGCTGGGAAACCACTTGTCACTGTTGTGCGTACCATAGGAACATGGCGCTGTGAAGACACTTGCAACTCAGTGATGTTTAGGTCTTTGATATTGAAATTAGGAGCTCATGTTGATGAGTTCATCTGTTTGGCTAATGCAGTAATTAATCAAACAAATTATGACTTAGTCTGTCAACTGACAGTCAGTGGGCTACAAGATGGATCAGAAATGATGTGCATGCATAAGTAAATATCAACGGCTTTGGGTGTAACGGTGGCTTCTATTAGATTTAAACAAAATATGTTTACAAATTCAAATAAGTGCCAGAAATTTTTAATGGTGCTGACATTTTGACAAAATTCACAATTTAGACAATTTAGTGTTGAAACTCATCCCAGGGGACACAACTCAGGACAACTAACTGACTCTCTGAATGTCTTGCCACAAGGCGCAACAAGAGGACGTAAAGAACTAATTAATTAACTGAAGCATCCGTTTGGGGTAAGACTTCAGCTGAAAGATAAATGGGATTACATGATAATTATGTGATTTTTTTTCATTCTCATTATAGCCTATAAGTAGTTCTTTTTCATTATTCTAGAAATATAATGGCTTTATTGAAGAGCAAAGATGAGGTTCTGTTTTTCTCATTTCTAATATTATAGAAATAGGATGTAGGGTGACGGACTGAATGTCTGTGCTACAGTGATGGAGGAGTGCTCACCAGGAGTAATTATGTGCATTTGTCTGCTGATGAAGAAGATGAACAGTCGTCAAAAACATAAGCTTCTGTATCAGAATCTCACCTGATCATTAAGTTTTTCAAACCCACATCTGTGTGACTGCGACTTTCAGTCTCTGTAGATCCATAAACCACTTCTATTATTGTTACTTGTTACTTATCATTAGTTTAATTTCTCTGTCCTTTCTGGTTGAAAATGCTTGAAATGTTACAGATGCAAGGGTGTTGCCTCCACTTCTTTGATTGGTTTTAAGTGAGGGAGTTTTGTTTTATGCCATTTTTAGCAATATTCCAGCAATACCACAGCGAGGTACACCCGAAATGGGATTAATACATTGTACCCATGTGGGGAATCAAACCTGGGTCTTAATTTGGTGTAAGTGAACACCTTAAACGCTGGGTTGCATCACTGCCCCTATTGGTTTAGACTGACACAGTATGGGTGAAATATTGCCGATGTGATGTTAAATAAGATGTGGTTCTGTTAAACTGGTAGATAATGGAACTGAAGGATTTTATTGTGAGCTGTTTTTTATGTGTTTAGTAATTTACTGGTCTTGATTCAGTTTTTGTGTTCCTGGCTTCTTCAGAAATTTATAGATTTTGACATGCTCAAGGGAAATTAATCTCTTTTGAGTCTGTTTTTCTCTATGGCTCCATTAATTTGCAGATATAAATCTTTATCAAGAGATTTTATGGCTAGGCTGTTGTTCAAGAATAGTTTGTTTTTGGGATTAATTGTTGACTTGCATTTGCATGTATTTGTGATGTGTGAACACTTGATAGTGGTTCTTAAACCCATGGTTGTGATCTATTCCAAATGTACAAATGACTTTGCTTACAGGAGAGATTTACTTTGTATTAGTGAAATGAATTTGTAGCTTTCATCTTGGTGATGGTTGTGAAGACTCATTAGTTTTGCTTACTAGGACATATCATGAGGCGATGACATTTTTAGCTCACCTCTGAAACAAAAAGTGTGTGTGAGCTTACACCACTATTAGCAATGTGATGAACAGTAACAGCAATAAATTTATTCATTATAACTGGTAGGGTTTTCAGTGTGATGAACAAATGCTTTAACTTGGTCCCCTAGACTGTCTACTGGCATATACAATAGCTGTGAAAAAGCTTTGAATGGAAGACGTCAGTTTTGGTGTTCCTGATTCATCACATGGCAATATATCAGAAATATTCATCATTTGCACATGAAATCCAACTAAGCATGTTTTAAGTTATATATTGTTTGTGTTTTTCAAAATTTGGTGCCATCTTGACATTTGTGTTCCATTATGGCTTCCAACTTTAAAACTGTAGCTGAACCTAGACCCATATATATCACAGTGTTAGTACATCTGATTGGTAAATATTCTAGATATATCTTTTAGTTTTCTTGCATACCTTAGTCAATGTTGATGCAGGTCAGCCACTGAACATTACTGCTTTCCTTACCAAACCTTTGATGAAGTCAACTTTTCTGCTAGCCGATGAGGCAGAACAAAACCCTGTAATAAGACATTAAAACTTAATATCTTGCCTAAACTTTGGAATGATGTGAGTTGGGCTTTACACTCCTGTTAGCAATATTCCAGCAGTATCACTGCGGGAACACCAGAAATGGGGTTCACACATTGCATCCACTTTGGGTAATTCAATCGAACCCAGACCTTAAGTATGTTGAGCAGACACTTTAACCACTAAGCTACCCCTTCAGAGGGCCTCTAAAATGGAAGGTCACTTAAAACATGAAATACAGGACTCCAATCAGTTTGGTGTGGTCTTGGGACAAGAAAAGACCACACATTGCCAATATTTGTCAGTATGAGCACTGTTTGAGAGTCAACACAGCCATCTGTGCTGCTGAAGTGTTCTCTGAGAAGAACAACTGGCACCCTGACCTTCTTTGTCACTGACTGGTGCGACCTCATTCTGCTTATCAGATTCATGAAGCTTTCATCTTAATATGTCCTGTGACAGGAAACCTCTCCACATTGCATTAAAAATGTTTGGTTTGCAATGTTGTTCTTGATTAAAACACGATCAAGTATTTAACCGTAGCAAATATTTGTTTTTGCCTTTCAACTGATGTCTTGTTATGCACACAGCAATAATTAACTGAACAATGTGACTCATGATTCACTTTTGTATCAATATATATTTTTTATGGGTTTTTTTAATATAACAAGGTGATATGGAAAACATGCAATTTGGATTACAATAGGTTATAATTGTGAGAACAAAACTCAATACATTATTAAATAGAATTTCATTTTATTTCACTTTATATGTGAAACCAAAGTCAAATTTCTACAGTAAACTAACTGTTCAAGGCATATATAACTCTCTGCATGTGATTCACATCAAGCATATCGGGAAGGACAAGATTTGTCAAAATTGAGTTTATTAAGCTCAGAAAGAATTCGAGACATGACAGCTTTCTTCATCTTCAGTTAATCTGGATGGGTAAAGTGGGAACAATTGTGGTGAAGGGTGTTGGGGAGTTACACAGAGAGTAATCAAAGACGATGACTCATCCAAATCCTATATTTAGATGAAAGTGTCATAGAGTAGCAATTCATGCAAAATTTGTGATCAATTATTACCACTTCAAGCAATATATTATAACTCAGATCATAGGAACATATACATATCGGATATTAGTTTTATCATAAAAGGCTAAAGTTTCCATAATTATTGACATAAAAATACATAATTTCACCTTTGTGTTTCTACTTGTAAATAGCTGCAAATTTCCAAATTCTATCAGTCATACCAACATCAAGGACAGAACCTTCAAACAACCATTTCCTTTTTCATTTTTTGCCTCAGTCAAATGAGGCATTCATGCATACTTTTTTTCTGAGTAATTTATTTTTGCAACAAAATAATTATAAGTCTTGCACTCAATGAATATAATTCCAGTATGATGTTTTTTATGTGAAGTACCAATATATGTATATATAGATTTCCATTTTTGTTACTTTTAATAACTCTGTTCTGGTATATTTTATATCAACACATTTTGGATGAAAATCTGTTAACATTGAATGATCTGTTTTGTCACCACAATGATTGAATTGACATCCACGGTTTAATTTTCAGTATCAGATTTAACGGAAAGATAAATACATCATTCCATGTAACTGTGTTTATTGCACCACAAATTAATCTATATTGTAAACACTTTACGGATAGCTTTCTCCAAATTGCCTCTCGTAAGCTTTTGATTTCCTTTTGCTAAGAGATTAAACGTGGCATTTATAAGAAGATGTGGAATGTCACCGTTGTCCCTGGGGCTGTCTCTCCGTCATGTAGGAGGCAGCAAACAAGCACCAGTCAATCTCTTTCAGATGATACCAGGGTTGGTTACAAAAGTTGGATTTGCTTTTTGGTGGCACAAAGTCATTTCAGTTACAGACCAACTCAAGTCATTTTACATGCTTACTGCACAAGTTCAGAACAAATTAATACTTGACCCCTATGTTTAAAGTGAGTGAGTGAGTTGGGTTTGTGACACTAGCTACCTTTTGTGTTTACAAATATTGTGGAAAAATCAAGGATTCACAAGGAAGTTCTAGGATTTGGATCTGTTATCACAGGAGGATCGTAGCACATCTAAGGGCAGCAACTCTGCTTGGAAAGACAACTGGGACCCCGTATCCTCTTGTTGTTTTTCATAGCCTTGTTGTGGGTTCACACCATATAAATTATGACCTTCCAGCTTTGGTTGTTTAACCAATTGTCGCTTGTGTCTGCTACTGTAAGGCACATTGTTGTTTCAGCATAGTGTTGGCGCTGTATAATGTCAACAAATTTACAGAACAAAGCCTAGTATAAGTTGCTGATGTTCTTTGTGTTGTAGCTCAAAAATACAACCCTCAGGTTGTGGGGAAAAATGTGAATCCAAATGCTTTTCTTAAGCTGAAGATATGACTTGTTCAAACCAAATGGAAGATGGAGTTTTTTGTAGTCATCTACTTGTAAGAAATAGCAGGAAGAATGTGAAAAACATCGGCATAGCTCATTGTGAAACATACAGGAATCCTGGATAAAATCCATACAATTTGATGACAGCAAACAAAAGAAGTCCTCATGAAGACAGCTGGAGCCATGCCTTGTAAGGTAGAAGAGCTTCATCACCTGACCTTCTGACTCCTTTGGAGTACATTGTGTCACAATAATACACATTAGTTGGTTGGCTTGTTCTTTAATGCATCCATCAGCAATATTCCTATGATATGGGAGCAGTCTGTAAAGAAGTCTGGGAGAAACAATCCAGTGATCATGAGCATCTATCTCCCTAATTCTGAATATAATGGCATGTGCCAAGTATGTCAGCAAGCCTGACCAATCGATCCATTTAGTCGATGTCACCTCTTACAACAGGCGTTGGTTACTGAAGACATTGGTCTGCTGCATATTAGGAGTGCACTGTATTTCAGGTATTCTGCAATAGGCATTTCAGATGATATGTTTTGGAATAGTTTTTCTGGATACCAGTGTATTTGGTAAAATAATTATGGAGTTTAATGATCATATTTTTTATTTCTAGTCATCAGAATCAGGTGTGTCGCTTTGAGGATAAGGTAGCTCATCACTGGGTATAAGGACCCGTGAAGGTCTAGTGTAGAATAGGCCTTCAGCAACCCATGCTTGCCATAAAAGGCGACTGTGCATGTCGTAAGAGGCGACTAATGTGATCTTGTGGTCAGACTCACTGACTTGGTTGACACGTGTCATCGGTTCCAAACTGTGCAGATCAATGCCCATGCTGTTGATCACTGGTTTTTCTGGTCCATATTCAATTATTTACAGACCAACTGGAATACTGCTGATTGTTGCATAAAATGTAACTCGCTCACTCACTCAGTTGGTATAAGATCACAGTTTTAGAAAAGAAGGGTTTGAAAGGGAGTAACCCCATGCTGATGTGGTGTTAAGCAATATTCAATCACTCACATCTATACAGGCTGTGCGAGTTGCTGATGCTACCAGGGTCTCCTTTCACAAAGCAACCTTTACTAAGATTAACTGTAATTCCCATTCTTTAACACTGAACTAAGGTTATGTTAGACTTAAGCTGCTTTTGGCTGTCAGTCAAATGAAGGAACTCATCAACTTCTGTTCCACCCTGAAGACCATCCTTTTCTCCAGAGCATATGACTAAGCACTCTGAACAAGATGTACAGGAGAAATGGCCAGTTTATAATTTTGTTAATACTTGTTTGTCTGGTTTGTGTCCATCATGTGACATGTCAGGCAACAGACACATTTGACAGCTCCATTGATAAGTCTTCATGTCATGAGTTTTTTGTGTATGCTATTCTATAAATGGCTGTTAAATGGTTGCTGTCGTGAATATTGATCCCTTCAGTACAAAGGTTCTCTCTTTCACAAAACCCAAAGAGAAAAAGAATAGTGTGTTTTCATCATTAATAGTGTGGGTCATGATTAAAGTGTTATCATGTTACGGCCAGAGTATTCCCCACATGATACAATGCACGAAACTCATTTCTGTAAGCAGCGTAAAAACTGAACTCAATCGCTCACTCACTCATAGTTAATAGTCAAACTGACTTTTGAGATGGTCCCCGCTTGGTGCACATACTCTGGAACCTAGCAGAACATGGCCTGTACTTTTATATAGTGACAAAGTTGATCACAGACCAATGGTGATCCCTTAGGGAGGTGTCATGACATTATTGGTGGATTTGTCAGCTCGCCAACATGAATACACCCTTTGATGTAGCATTCACAGGGCACGCCCTTGACGTCACCAATATTCTGTATGGCTTCAATCTGAAAATAATCAAGTCTGAACCACACAATACAGTGATCAACATCATGAGCATCAAGCTGCACAACTGGGATATGATAACATGTGTTAACTAAGTCAGCGAGTCTGACCACCTGATCACAATAGTCGCCTCTTGTGAAAAGCATGGGTTGCATCGTATTTCTTCTGTCTTTCCAACTTTGATAATGACTTTTTTTTTCTTAGACGTGCAAAATATATTGTCATAATATACGAGTGTATTTATAATGAGACTGACATATCTAATTTTCCCCACAAAAATTAGTTTATAAACAGAGCCGTAGCCTAATTGTACAGATCACGTTGATTCAAGGATCATTAATTATTATGCAATCTCGTAAATTAAATCTTGCATGACATCACAAAACTGTACTTTCTATGTACACACAATGCCTTGTTTTGCTGGCAAAATTGTTCTGAATTTCTGCATTATATGTAAATACAGTAAATCTAATTGTCCAACACTGAGATAAAAAGTCCATGATCACCAATGTCACTTATGCCAAATTTTATTTATACAAGAAGTCAAGTAAAAAAGATACTGTTCTCACCAACCTTCTTGCGTCTTATCTGCTTTTCTAGGGTGTCAGTACTTAATACAATGTGCTGTGGTACATATAGGAACCCACCATGCAATGCACACAGAGTGAGTGAGTTTAGTTTTATGCCGCTCTCAGCAATATTCCAGCCAGCAGCAGTCTGTAAGTAATCGAATCTGGGCGAGACAATCCAGCGATCAACAGCATGAGCATCAGTCTGTGCAATTGGGAATCGATGACATGTGTCAAGCCTGACCACCTGATCCCATTTGTCACTCTTACGACAAGCATAGTCACCTTTTATGGCAAGCATGGGTTGTTGAAGGCCTATTCTATCCCAGTCCTTTATGGGTCAATCCACAAAACAATGTGACGTCACGTTTTCTGTGCACTTGAATGGGTGATTGCAAATGATTTCAGTAAACAGATGATTCATTCATGAGTGGAGTGTTAGGCATTTTCAATTTGTTGAATCAATAAAATTCAATGAGTATACAAAATGAAATTGTGCATTTAGAATATGATTTTCAGTGCATTTCCTTTTACATCCATGAATCAATGTTACGCAAGTTTATGTACAATTTTTCACTGTGCTTCCTTGAAGGCTAAAAAAATATTTTGGACTTTTTGAATTCATTGTTTGAAAAAATGTCTTCCTTGAAAATATTTTGATGATAATGCTTAACCTTTAAATGAATAAAAAAGGTAAGTTTTCTGAAAAACATTAAATGTCAGTATAAGGGAGTAACCACATGAAGACATTGGCTTAAAAAACTTGAGTTAAAAAAAAGATTCATGGAAACCAATGTTTGGATGTTAATAGAGTAGATTTGTTTCTCAAGGTAATTGTGTTAAGTGTGACATGTTGTTGGTTTCATGATGAGTGGGTTGATATCAGGTCTCAAGAAGGAAGTGTTTGGCTGCTAATTGGCCACTGGCACCAGATAACAGATATGTGCCTGGATTCTTATTTTAGGATGAGACGACTTTTTTCATGCAATTACATGCTAGTACCCTTAGTGTAAGTCTTTGGATACATCTTCTCTGACAGAGAGGTTGTGCAGCACTTGAGGTCAGTAGGTCGTATTAACATTTGTTGATCAAAGTGTGAATAATGACATCTTTATTGGCACTTTAATAGTGAGTGAGTGAGTTTAGTTTTACGCCGCACTCAGCAATATTACAGCTATATGGCGGTGGTCTGTAAATAATCGAGTCTGGACCAGACAATCCAGTGATCAACAACATGAGCATCGATCTGCGCAATTGGGAACCGATGACACCCGTCAACCAAGTCAGCGAGCCTGACCACCCGATCCCGTTAGTCACCTCTTACGACAAGCTGAGTCGCCTTTTATGGCAAGCATGGGTTGCTGAAGGCCTATTCTACCCCGGGACCTTCACGGGTCGGCACTTTAATAAGATAATGGTAGCGAATTGTATGAAACAATAGTTGAACATCAGTATTGTGTGTTTGATCTGGTATACCATAATGCAATAAAAAAAAAAATTGTTATTTTCGTTTTTCACACCGTCATTTGATTAACCTTTAAACCTTTCGTAAAATGTCTAAAAATGGTATCTTCTTACCAAAATCTATGCATTTTTTTTTCTTTTCTGTATTATGGTAATATCTCATATATTGAACCCAAACAGATGGAACCGAAGGTATTGCAATAGGTACCATAAGAACATACCTGATGGTAAGAAAATACCTGATGGCAATACATACCTGATGGCAATACATACTGTCTGACCCCCAAATGTAAAGAGCCTCTGATAGGCCACAAATACTGTCCGAGAATATAATGTGTCCTGTGTTTATGTTCAAGGGAATCATCCAGCAAAATAACTGCTTAAAATGCTGGTGACCTCAATTGCAGTATGTGCTGGCATTCCCATGATGTGGTGTTTCTATGATAAAAAATAATCAAAAATCGATCAAAAGAAGGGTTGTGATAATTATCAATTGTAAAAACATATTTTCAGTCAATCAGAATTTTGTTGTTCAAGTATAGCACTCTTTTTTTTAAAATATTTGTATTCATTTCAGTTGACCAGTCACAAAAGAATAAAAGTGTACACTCTAAAACACTCTTTAATGAGGTAGATAAAATTTGATGAATATTCACAAACAAGTATTCATTCAACAGCATAAAGGTGTGCACACTGTAGAGTTTTTACCACTTTTATTGTTAAATTACAATTCCGGAGACTTTCTTGCATTAATGCATTTCATTGTAGTATTAGTTACAAAAACATTCTTTATGATTAGAAATAAAAATGGGGGAAAACACTAAAAATGAACATTGAAATGTTTATATTTCAATTGTAATCAATCAATGATAGTGGATATGGTTCCAGCTTCCAACACTGGAAGTATGCCATGTAGGTGACGGCTCCAGTACAGGCTGAGTGGGTTAGGTCACAGACTTTGTGTGCAGGGCCCTGTTTCACAAAATTCTCACAAGACCCAAGATCTTGTAACTTTTCTCATAGCATTTGTACCTGGTATACTGTAACAAAGTAAAGGAGATGCAAATGCTACGAGAAAAGTTACGAGATCTTAGGCTTATGAGAGTTTTGTGAAACGGGGCCCTATCAGTTAAGTGCCTGACCCAGTGAGTATTGGTCTGAATACCCGATGGGACTGAACCAAACAAAATTGCTAGATTTTGCACTTTGCGAAGACATTGTAATCCAATAAAGAATATATATGTATTCCTATAAAACCTTTATAGAACCTTTCCTTCTTTCAGCAAACCTAAGCTTTAGCAAACTGTCTTCAGGAACCAATTCATTAGTCCTCAAAACTCCAGCATTAAGAACCTGATGAACAGGAATCAGAAGACAGAATAGCTTTTCCATTAAATACACTTTAAAGTGTTGTTGCTTCCACAGATCTTCAGAATCTTTTACTGTGTTATCATCTTAAATAGTAGTTATGGTGGAGTACAGGTGTGGTTTCCTTGATATTACATTATGAAGAAGAAGCTTTTTAGATCCTTAGTTAGATCCAGGCACTCACTGTTGGCAGAAGTGTGTGGACTTTGGAAAGAGAATGTTGGAAAATAATGAGCTACTGACTCCAGTCTAAGTAAACTTAGTCACAGTACTTTTACATTAACCTCCGCTACTGAGTCTAACGAAACCTTATGGGAGGTTGTGTTAGGTAAGCTTTGAGCGACCTTTGACCATCCGCTCAAATGTGAGAAGGTAGAAAGGATTTAATATTTAGACAACGGCTACTGTTAAGGGTTTGGTGGGACTTGAAAAATTGCTAGCCACTGACACTGATCGCTCAATAAATGAAAATCCACATGAAACACAGGTATTAGACCTGTAGCATGCTTAGAGCTATCTGATGACATGGTTACCATCGGCTAATATTTCTAACATGGGAAAATAGCATTCAGAATCGTTCAGGTACAAACCTCTCTGAGGTATAAGTTCATAAGGTATGTGCGATTGTCCACTTACACGATTTGGTAAGCTGTGCTCTGATTGGTCAGTCTCAAAGGTTACCTGATGTGACCTTCAACTAGGTATTGTTAGACCACTAGTTGATTGAAACAAAAAGTACTGAGACTAAATTTACTTACACTGCTACCTACTCCATCTCTGCAGCCACATTTACCCATGTTAGCATCTATGTAAGCGTCTTCAAGGACCCATGTCAGCATCTATGTAAGCGTCTTCAAGGACCTAGGTCAGCATCTATGTAAGCGTCTTCAAGGACCTATGTCAGCATCTATGTAAGCGTCTTCAAGGACCCATGTTAGCATCTATGTAAGCGTCTTCAAGGACCTATGTCAGCATCTATGTAAGCGTCTTCAAGGACCCATGTCAGCATCTATGTAAGCGTCTTCAAGGACCTATGTCAGCATCTATGTAAGCGTCTTCAAGGACCTATGTCAGCATCTATGTAAGCGTCTTCAAGGACCTATGTCAGCATCTATGTAAGCGTCTTCAAGGACCCATGTCAGCATCTATGTAAGCGTCTTCAAGGACCTATGTCAGCATCTATGTAAGCGTCTTCAAGGACCTATGTCAGCATCTATGTAAGCGTCTTCAAGGACCTATGTCAGCATCTATGTAAGCGTCTTCAAGGACCCATGTCGGCATCTATGTAATTATAAGCGTCTTCAAGGACCCATGCTTGTCAGAAGAGGCAACTGAAGGGATTGGGTGGTCACACTTGATGACGTGTCATCATATCCTTGTTGTGTAGATTGATGCTCATGATGTTGATCACTGTATTGTCTGGTCCATGCTTGATTCCTCACACAGCACATCTATATAATATAGCAGGGAAACTGTTGAACATGGGGTTAAATGACAGGCAAACAAATGGTCACAGTCTGGCTCAGGACTTTTCAGCCACACTTTCTGTTTGAGCGTGACCACCTTACCCGATTTAGACAGCTAGTGGTGGTTGTGGTCTGCCTTAAGTAACCATTAGGAAGAACCTGCCACCATGCTAAAAATAAAGGAACACAGGAAAATTCATGAGTTCCTTTAATATTCTTCATCAGTTTTCATCAACAGCATTGTGGGAGGAAATCTGATAATATCTGAGGAACACAGCCATGAAGTTATGTTCCCTTATTTCTTTCCCTCAGTATAGATTGTATGTCTCTGATGCCTCCAACTACCTGAACAACCAGCACCTTCTGAAACATTTTGATCGTATGGAAATTTCATTCGTCCACCTGCCAAGGGATGTGTTAAATACTTAATGTACTGATTACCTGTTGTTTAATATTTTAATTAAATTACACTGAAATAACCTACTCAATAAAGCTCAGCTGGAGGAACTAGGCCATGACATTAAGTCAAATTGGATTCTTGACAGAGATAATCATCATGTTATTATTCATTGATCACGTTACCCCCACCAGGACTTCGGATGGAAGGAATTGGCCCTGCACACACAAGGTGGTCGGTGTTGTGGGCAACCAAATGAGAGAGCTTAAGAGTAATTGTAAAATAATATTTGTTTTGGCAAAAAGTAATTTGCCTTTATTCCCTTCGTCAACTGCCCCAAAAATTGATGGTCATAAAAAAATATGACTCCCTTCAAGTTGTATATTGTTTATTTTGAATTACATTACCAAACAAATATTTTTTAGGTCTAAATTTTCTTTGTGTTATTTGGGCAACATTTTGTGTTATCATAAAAAAATTACGTTTTTTTTCTCCTGCTATCCAGACTAATTTCACTCAGTGAAAATGTACAGAAGTTCTGTCTTAATGTGACAAATTGTTTAATGAATTGGACAATCAGGCAAGCTGAATTATTAGCCTCTGTGTATTAATGATTTCTTGATTTTTTTGTAAATTATGATTTCCAGGCTTAATCTGATATCATAGCGACGTCAGTAAGGGTTCTCATAAATCCTTGTAATATTGGTTTGCCATGAAAAGGCTTCATCAAGAACCAGACAGATTTCTGATTACCCAACTTTTCCATGCAAATGTCTGTTTGTCATGTTTTGTTTAAGGTGTATTGCTAGGCGATGCTGTAAACAAATTAGTTTATCTGATGTTTGTGTAAGTACTTAAAGAATACCCCACAGCAGAAGTATGTTCTTATTTCGAAACAGTATTGAGCAAGAATTCTTTTGTTGTGTAACTATGCTTTGTTGTTTGTCCACTACATGACATGGCGTGCAGGAATAAGGTTTGGTTGGGGGAATTTTTCAGAGGAAAAAATACTCCAACTCTCAGCCATCAAACCAGCACCATTATATATGCACATCCTTGCAATCAACTGATGCCATTCTTCGTCTGCCACTCAATGAAGTAGGGACCTTTTGACAAGGAGAAGTCCCACAAATTTTCATATTTTGACAAGGGGAATTCCCACAAATTTTCATATTTTGACAAGGGGAATTCCCACGAATTTTCATATTTTGACAAGGGGAATTCCCACGAATTTTCATATTTTGACAAGGGGAATTCCCACACATTTTCATATTTTGACAAGGGGAATTCCCACGAATTTTCATATTTTATTGATAATGGTTGCCAAAACCTGTCACCGATCTGGCAATATGATTTGGTCTTTAGCAACCTGTGGCAATAGGTGGTTAATAGTGTTTGATGGATGGTTTGCAGATTTGTTTCTGCAAATCATTATATGCTATATTCAAAGATTGATGCTCATGTTATCAGTCACTGGATTGTCTCATCCGTACTCGATTATTTATAGACTACCATCCTACAGCTTGAACATTGTTCAGTGTGTCATTCAACATTTCCCAATCCCACAAATATGAAATAACAAAAGTTCATTTCAATCTAATAAAACATGGCACAAATGCTGTAAGACACCGTTTCAATTTTAAATGAACTTTACAAGGAACATCAAGACAAAATGATAATTTTCCAGTCAATATCGGATGACTTCTTTCAGCATGTAATAAAAGGACTTTCTGAACTTTATCAATAGCAACTGCTGTCAGTGTAAATGTTTGAAGCATTCATAATAGAATCTTTTATGTGAGCTTGAAACACTTCTGCTCAGATCATACTATGAAAGCTGGAGTTCTCGAGCATTGGTTGGAGCTTCAAATGCACACAAATTATTTAGAGATTAAAGAGTTACCTCCCTTTAGTCATAGCCTGCACCTTGAAACAGATTGTGAAGCTTGTTCATTTAATCTCTTTGTAGAAGTGTATCAAACATAAAATATCTTTTGGTTAAGTCATGGAATTATGTGTTTTCAAAGAATCCATATGAGATGGGTAGACGTCAGCACTGTGAATTGCTTCAGGCATTTCCGATAATCAGCTGATATGCTGTGATAAAACCAAAATTCTCCACAGCGAAACACACTCAAATAGCTTCTGAATACTATTAATGTTTTATGAAAAATAGCGTGTTAATAGGAAATACCTGAATGAGGCCTGCTGTTTTGCACTGACTTAGCACTGAAGTTAGGAAATGTCTTTGAATTATACAGATGTTCTTAATTTATGAAAAAAACAATCAAGGAATTACTTGTCAAGGCAGCTTTTTTAGAGTAAAGTAGTTTTTATAACATTTATTTAGGCTTCATAAATTAATCATGTGAACCATTTCAGTGATCAAAAAATTGAGATAGGACATTCAGATCATGAAGTCATGATCATGAGATCATGTTCAGTAAAAGATGGGAACTCGTGTTATAATTCCCACCTGTCACAGGACCAGTGTGCAAAATAGCCACTAGCCCCCAGGACCATGGCTAGTAAAAATCCAGTCAGGCCAGTAAATGTCAAGAGATTATAGCCATAGTGACTAGTGAATTTTCATGGGATCATCTTGTAAATATATTTATTACCCAAGGAGAGGAGATCTCCTGCAATATCTTTTTGATATTTGCACTGTGTGCAATTTACTGATTCTCAGTATCCATTGGTTCATAAACAGAGAAGAAATATGATTAGTTGATGGAACTAATTTTCATGATCCAAGTTCATTGACAACATTTACCATTTCACTGATAATTAGAATGTGCTGTACTGACATTTTTTACTCATTCTTTTTATTATACATTGTCTGCAGTCAAATTACATTATAAATAGCAGCATTTCTAAAATAATTAACCCTACCAAAAAACAAAACCACAAAGCAAAAGAGTCCCCAATCGTTTGTGTTGAGTATAAATCAACGTGGCTGCCGTTAGGCCAACCTTGATCCCGAAAATGTATCATCCCGGATCCTCTCTACCAGCAAGTCACATCATGCAAATTTCAAGGCCTCAGACTGTCACTATGACCTCGCAGTCTTTGTTGCATGTTGTAAATCTTCATTCTGTACACGTATACACCATTCTCGTGTGCAATTTATGGTGGTTTATTCAACATTAACAGGAATTCTCTGTCAGTCGATCATCTGTTCCAAAGAGGCTTCCTTATTGACTTGGATTCCGACTAGACTTATCCTTCTTGAAACTGCTCTACTCTCCTGGGGCCAATGACGTGACTCTAACACGCCTTCCACAGAACAAAATGTTGTTTAATCTTTAAACCTGTTGATTTTCTTGACAGAAAACTTTTTTTTAGATGTATTCGTGGAATGGTTGTCTGACAGGTGTTTCAACACTAGATCTACACTGTCACCTAACACTAGACACATGTCAGTTGTGAATGAACACTATTCCAACACACTGGCTTGATCTAATAACATTTTAGCTGATATTAAGTTCAATGATATTGCTCTTGAAGGATCATACTAACAAATGTCAGTAAATTATTCCAAACAAGATATTTTCATTAATAACGATTTTATGAGGTACCATTTGCCATCGCGTAGTTATGTTATTACCATTGGATAAGTTAGGTTTAATACGTGCATGAATACGAAGGAGCTGTTTGAGGTCACATGTCCTGTCTCTGGGTGCTTTTTTTGTGATTTTTCTTTTTAAATTACATTATGGGTATTAAATAGAATAACCAACTTGTTATGAGTGATTACGGGAAATATGCCCTCTTTGGAATAATGAACATTATTTCAACTAAGGCATAGTTCCCGTAATCACTCGAACCTCATTGGTTATTCTCTAAGTATGTCACTCTCTCTGACTTGTTAATTTATGTGTAATCCTTTGCTTAATTTCTACATTCAAATTTAAGGCTAATCAATTACTTAGTGGGCAAGTAACTTCAGGCACAGCGAGCCCAACAGGCTAACAAAATTTGGAAACCATTTTGCACACTGCACAGGACTATTGAGGCTCGGTAGCAGTGTGGGGAAGAGTGTGGGCTTATCATGGAAGGGTTCAATTCCCACCAAGGGTACAGGGTGTCACTGATCTCTAATGTTATGGTATTGGTTGTTGGCCACCAGTTGTAACTTGTTAGAGTTTAATGTCTGGTAGGGGTATCACAACAAGTCATGTATTTGGGATCACTCTTTTTTAGTTAGTGGCATTGTGTATTCATAGCTGTCGACAACTCGTCGGGATAATCACCTCACCTCACCTCGCCTCACCTCACCTCACCTTGCCTCGCCTCACCTCACCTCACCTCACCTCACCGCCTCGCCTCACCTCACCTCACCTCACCTCACCTCACCTCACCTCACCTCACCTCACCTCACCTCACCTCACCTCACCTCACCTCCATGAAACTATTATGATGCTTTACAGACCATTATGACATCAAGTACCATGGCAATCAACTATCATCACTACTCTCTCTGCCACAGGAGATGGTCAGCTGTATTAATTAGATTAAAAAAACACTTGGCTTTCATGTTACACTCATTAATAAATGTTTGAAACTACACAGCATTCCAAGCCACAGAATTTTAAACCAATATCCCCTGGCTTTGATATATTTTATATCAGAAGGTATATTTTATATCCTACATGAAACGCAGTCACTCCACTTTGCTTTTGTGCATTGTGAGCCGAGTCTGGTTGTCACTGGCGTCCGATGCAGATTGCCTCGTGTCATCACGGAGCACTTGCCACCGCTAAGGAAACTGCTGCTGGTACAACGGGAAGTTGTTGAGAAAGACCATCGATTTTAGAAATTGGATTGAAAAGAACAGTTGCAACTAAAAAAAATCACATGGTCGCTTTTTTATTAATGAAATAGATACAGCAATGCATGGCAGCAACTGTAGCAGTTCCAAGCAGAAGATAAAGCAGACTTTTTTAGTTCCTGATTTCTTACAGTGCTGCTGTCTGACATGTGGTATTTAAAATCTTAACATGTGTATGTAATATTCTGGGGAATGATATGAGAACAGAACTGTCTGGGTCTACTTTTCCTAATGTATTGTAGTGATGGTGGTTATTTACGATGATTGTTATTATCTTGTCTTAAGAATAGAAGAAATTACTATTCAGTTATTGTCCTTATTATTTTTAGTTTCTCAACGCCTGTCATATAATAGAAATGAGGACATTATGTTTGTATGCCCAAGGGATATATCATGATTGGATTCAGAATTGGAGTTAAACTGAGGGATGCACATAAAGGGAGAAAACTCTGTTTGTTCTGTATCGTGTAAGAACCTTACATTTTAGTTATACATGGTCAGCCAGTCAACAGAAATGGCTGAATGAGAAGGAAGGTTTTCCAATTTAATTTCAAATTTTTACTTTTCAATCTGCACTTACCCATGGTGCTTGAAAAATTACAAAAGGTCATTTTAATATACCGTAAAAATATATGTAACAGGCAGGTCTCGCTATTCCATGTCATGTTGCTTAAGTTAAACATGACAATGTTTGTCTGTGTTTTCATCCCATTTGTTGACTAGAATGGCTCACAGTTGCCAAGGAGAAACTGTGATTAAATGTGAATAGAATTCTGGAGAAAATATCCCCCTTTGTTTTGTTACAAGAAATTCTATTGGGAAAACTGTGTGTTTTTTGTTCATAGCAAAATAATTATGTTAGATACAAGATCTACATACGCTGCTACAGTGAGTGAGTGAGTTCAATTTATCCCACCCCTGTTACAGTGAGTGAGTGAGTTCAATTTATCCCACCCCTGCTACAGTGAGTGAGTGAGTTCAATTTATCCCACCCCTGTTACAGTGAGTGAGTGGATAAGTGTTTATTCTGCTTTTAGCAATCTTCCAACAATATCACAGCAGGGGTCATCTGAAATAGGCTCCACACAATGTACTCATATGGGGAATCGAACCTGGGTCTTCAGCATGATAAGTTAAAACTTTATCTTCAAGGCTACCCCAACACCCCTGCTACAGATGAGAACAACAGGGGAAATACACTCAACTTATATAGCAGTAGATGTTTTACCAGTCACAATTAATTTGAGAATTCAATCTCCTTACACGAACATGAGTTGCATAATGTATACTGCCAAACGCTTACTTTGATTACCCTGTAGCTCACCTCGTTATGAGGATATATTGACATACAAACTCTCATCTCAGTTGTGTGACAAACCTGGGGTGTAAGGATGTTACAATATATAAGTTTCATGAATTGATGTGTATCACAGTACCCGAGTCACAATTCAATATGTATCACAATACCCAATTCACAATTCAATATGTATCACGATACCCAAGTCACAATTTGATATGTATCACGATACCTATTTGCACCGTGATTGCATTAATTTAGTTACATTTTGATTATTAATGTTTCATTCTTTTAATTGTCCTTGAAAAGATCAACATTTTTGATTCTCAGATATTAAATAGTTCTAAATTCCCATCTTTATTCATGAATAATAGTCATTTTTCATCAGGCATTTGTATCCCGTGCATGACAAGATAGTGGCTGTTCCATTTCTACAGGTTCACCCCGCTGCGACAGATAACAGCTTTTGCGTTTCTAATGATGTTAGTTTCTTAAACAATATTTTTGGTGGGTTCCGAAAAATGTCCAAATATCAGATATCTGTTGGGTATTAGTAAAACGTGTACTATTTATATTTATGTGGCAATTTTGTACAATGATAAACTTCGCAATTCATTGGTCTGTTTCTGTCTCAAATGGACTGTATGATAGAATATCTTCAAAGGGAGAGTTATATGTAAGTCCAGCTTCATAGCCTTGTATCAGAGGAGATGATGTTTGGAAAACACATTCATAAAATTCAGACCCTTGATGGTCGGGGTTAGAACTGGTCTTCAGCAACCCCTCTTGTAAGAGGTGACTAATGTTGCTCATCCTTGCTGACTTTGTTGACACATGTCATTGCATCCCAAATGTGCAGATCAATGCTTATGATGTTGATCACTGGATTGTCTGGTCCAGATTAAATTATTTATAAAAATATGGCTGGAATATGGCAGAGAGCAGGGTTAAACATCAAACAAACAAGAGACCTTTTAGATCATGGTAAAGCTAAACACAAAATGCAAAGTATCACTAAAAACATTAACTGGAACATACTGTTAATTCCAACAACTTGTAAAACATAAAAAATAAACAGTTTCAAAAAGAAATGGCTGACTTATAGCCATGAGCTGGTTTCCCAATATGGCTGAAGGGGCAGCCATATTGTAAATCAGATCTTAAACCATTGAACTAACCAGGCTGTAAACATGACTGGAACAAATGTGATGCAGTAGCAGCAATGCACAGTGTCTCAACAAAATCTGGTCATCAATGAAGAAGATGAAAACAGACCTTGACTGTGACAATGACAGTAGACAGGCAGACCATTACACTTTTATTCAGGTGAGCTAAAATTTAAACAGAAACTTCACCTGAGAGAGCAGCCCTGTTGGTGCCTGCAAAATATCTTCAGTGAGTTTTCCTGGCTCACTCACACTTAATGATATCTATTCGTTTCAAGCCTCACTGAATCTTTTCAAATTAAATCAGGTGAACGTAAGTATGTTGGATGCAATTCAAGAAGTGTGAACCATACTAAGGGGTTAATGTAATGGAAAGAATTTAGATTACTTCACCTGGAAATGTTTCAGATAAAACTACAAGTGTACTTAGTGTAGGAATGCAAGGACAAGACTTTTCAAAGAGTTTCTGTTCTGGTAAATTTGTCCAGAAAGAAATACTGCAAAACGATTCAGAAAACTGCAGCACCTTAAACAAATCATGTATGTTTCGGCAGTGTGTATTTTGTGAATGAACATGGATGTACGAACTAAAAATATCTCAGGTTACATTCAGAGTATGCCACAATATTGTAAAAGACTAAATATTGAAAACAAATGATGTTTCCATTAATAATTGAATAGTTAAGGGGAGGTGGGTTGGCCTACTGGTCCAGTGTTGGCTCATAGCATGATGTCCCATGAGTATTTCATTGTATACTCACCAAGTTTTGAAGTCAATACGGTGGCCCTATGGTGTTTGCTTGTCATGCTGAAGACCCTGGTTTGATTCCCCACATTGGTAAAATGTGTGAAGCCCATTTCTGCTGTTCCCTGGTGATGTTGCTGGAATATTTGTTAGTAGTGGCATAGAACTAGACTCACTCACTGTACATTTAAGACACGTACAACATTGTACAGAAAATCCTCTAATTGCTGCAGCAGTGTCTCAGTCTGCGTTGAGAGCTGCTGGTTAAATCACTGATTATGAATAGCTGTAGTGGATCCTTCTCATGGACCTCAGGGTGCAGATTTTCGAGACTCTCTTAACGCTAAGATTGTCGTACGTTAATGTTAATGTATGACAGTTGCCACTATCTTAGCGCTAAGAGAGCTTCAAAAAGCAAGTCCCAGATCTTTTTGGGGTTGCTAGGTGGTTAAATTGTTTGCTCATTAGACCAAAGTGTGAGTTTGATTCCCACATGGGTGCAGTATATGAAACTTACGTCTGCTCCTTTCCGTGATTATTGTGTACGGAAATGTAACATTGTAGTGAAATGTCTGATGTGAATAGGATTGGGTCTGAAAGACATAATATTGGTTACAAAAAAATACATTATATTGGTTTCTTGTTTGATCCCATACTTAACAGTATTACGGCTATATGGCTGTGCTTTGTGAATAAACGAGTCTGGATCAGACAATCAACAGCAACATTGATCAACAGCATGAGGTTAGATCTACACAACTGGGATACGATGATGTGTCAGTGAGTCTGACCACCTGATGCCATTAATCGTCACTTATGACAAGCGTCGGTTACTGAAGACCATTTCTAACCCTTGACCTTCATGGATGTCACAGTCATGTTAAGACTTTAAGTTGGCCCCTGTTTTCCATTTTGTCACATTTTGATGTGTTTGCAATCAAATTTCAACCATTATGTTCTATTGCAATCCTGTTTATGTCTCAGCATGACCACACAGTCCTTTTGTAATTAACAAATGGCTTGGAAAGGATTATTCAAACCTATTAAGACATCAAATGGAGAAATTCAATACCGATTGACACTCCCCAGTGGGGTGTAAGTAACATACATGCCAAGTTATTCCTAACAATCTATACACCAGTGTCATTTGTAATTCACTGCAAGCACTCAGTTCAAGTTGAAATTTATTGCAGCATGGTGTGAGACAGTGTAGCTATGTACAGAACATTGCACAGCCATTAGGTGTTATAGTACAACAAACCATTACACAACTCCTAAAGAAGCTAATCAGTACAGTATATGTAACCCTGGCTCCAGGGGAGCTGCATCTGTTATTTGATAGCACCAACAGTCAACAAAATTGCAAAAAAGATTGTAAGCTTATAATAAATATTTCATTAGATTTTCATCCATATCTGACTCACTATCTAACATTGTGCCTTGTCTCCATTGTCTCCATATTATAGTAGACAGGTAGTCCCAGTGGGTTCATTTTTTTCTCTTTTGTGCTGAAATGTATATACTGCTCAACTTTAGATAGGGATGACTGTTTATTTCAAGGTCCAGTATGTCCTTGCTGTGAGACATTGTATGTAAACAACAGATGACCATCAAGCCGACTTGGTTCTCTTTGTCTTATTCCTTGAGAGACGCTTCTGCTCCAGTTCCTACAATGGGTGTAGGCATGCCACACTGTTCTCTTGGTTGTAAGCAAATGCTTATCATGAAATAAGAACAGATTAACCTCATGTGAACCTTTCTTTGTAGATGCGGGTTAGAGTCATGTCTTCAGTAACTCGAGCTTGTCGTATGAGATGACTCACGGGATTGGGTGGTCAGGCTTGCTTACTTGTTATACACATCATTGTATCCTAGTTGTTAAGAATGATGATCATGATGTCGATCACTAGATTGTCTGTTCCAGACTCAGTTTTTTACAGCTGCTGTCATATAGCTGGAATATTGCTGAGCATGGCATTACATATATATTTTTAATAACCATATAGATAAGTCTCCTGCAAGTTTGATAATGAGATGCATGTCAATATAGCTTTCCATGTCAGTGATTGTATCGCTATCTGTTTGACTTCATTGACGGCACTTTGAGACATACCAGCCATGTAAGTATAGGATAAATATACAAAAATGTTTGTGTTTGCTAGGACCTCGTCAGCTGAAGTTAAATCAATGAATATCATTTGCAACATCCTGAATGAAATGTGTAAGATGTTCCAGAAGTACTTGGCTTGCCACAGGTAACTTTCACTTGTGCTCTGCAACGCGACCCAATGAAATGACCAAGACTCTTAAATTGCAATGTAGGCTTTGATAAATGTGGCCTTCTGTTCCAATCCAACTGTCAATTTCAATCTAGTCATTCATCTGAAAGTAAAACTGTATACACTTGAAATTTATCTTCAGTTTGCCTTTATAGAGACCAAAACTAGTTACTCTAAACAGCACTTGGGTTGTTGAGTCCATCACAAATGCTCGTCCATTAACTATACACAGCACCATGATGTTCAACATGAGAAGCCTGGATGAACAGGATCCATATCAAAGATGTGTATTCGAATCATAATCCTATTAAACTATTGTGACCCATAAACATCTCATCCTTCAACAGTTTATGTACACAGACACACATTATTTGTCTAAAACTTGATATTGAAAGCGAAATGCCCCTAGCCATTGAATGTTTTGAAGGCAAAATGATACATCTCACATTTTGTGAAAAATGCGGTTGAAAATCGATTAAATTTTGTGTCTGAATATGTCTTTTGTTTCAATCAATTTATAAAATGAAATGTGAAACATCAGGTTCCATAAAGAATGCTTTAGGCAAGATACTATTTTGCTTCTGAACTGCAAATCGTATGGAGCACCCATCTCGGATTTTGTTAGGTTGTGGAGGACCAGGATTTTGGTTTGAGAACAGTATTTTTTAAAAAGTTCAGTTATTTAAAAACAAAACAAAACAGGTGCTTGATTTTCCCCAGTTTAATAAAGTAAGCTGTATTGTTGCTTGATGATGATGATGATGATGAAGATGATGATGATGATGATGATGATGATGATGATGATGATGATGATGATGATTTGGTTTCAGTGATAAGTTAGTGACATGCACTCCAAAATATCCGTTTGGTTGAAGGATCTTTAAGGAAGATGTTGACTAAGTATCATTGTGGATTTGAGTATATCTTGCTCGTCCATAGGATCCATACAGTCAGTGCTTCCAGCAATAAGGGTGCGTATGGCTTTGCAGCCCAAATCTAGAAGCATGACACAGCAGTACACAGTTGTAGTCTGTAGTCGATGCTTTGTGGTATCTGTCCTTTGTGTTCGTGAGATGTTGTTGTCTGTCTTTGTCCAATGCAGCTGTTCCTCTGGGGCGACCTCCATGCTGATATGTCTGCAAAGTCTCTTGTGGCGGGATACCTCCTATCTGGGGTTGTTCTTAGGGTCTATTTAAGCGACATTTTCCAACACTTTTTAGTTCATGACTCTGTCCTGCACAAAATTTCACATGATCATGCACAGCAACCTTGTGTGGAATTGCTCCAGCTGCTTGATGTGCCTTCTTTACAGGCACCATGGTTCACATCCATTAAGCAGTGAAGAGCGGGCATGACTTTATAGACCTGGCATCTGTAGACAGTCTAAAGCTTTGCATCCTTATTCTTCCGAGTTCTTGGCTGGCTCTGTGGTTCATCTGCAGAGATTACCCTGTGTAGGTACCTGTAGTTTTTCATGCCCTTCAGCTGGACTCCATCAATAGGAATGGTTGGCTTGGTTGGTGTGTTTGGGACTGTGTGGACAATGATTTTTGATTTTCCATTGCTGATTGTGGACAGCTAAAGCCAGGACACTTCAGCATCTGCAATGGTTTGCTGTTTGTCCTCGTCTTTCAAGAGGGCAGTCCCCTGGAAACAGGGATTCACATATGAGCTTCTCAATAGCTGTGGATCAAGCAGGAGATGAATATCTCCAACAGGAGATAACATATGATGTTTCAACTTTCAACTTCTAAGAATGTAGATCAAGACCCTTCAATGTACTGATTATGTGCTTGTTCTATGTGAGATGATTCAAAAAGCTTTTTAAATCTAAGTAAAACAGCAGTTTAACTTGAGTCTATTGGTTGACCTGTCACACACTATTGGGATCCCAGGCAAGAATAGGTGTACAGCATGCATTGCTTCAACCTCAAGGATTGGCCAAATGTAACAATTGTGATTCTGCTGAGCTTGACAGTACACTTCTTAGATTATTTCAATGTACTGGGTTTACAAATTTATTATTGTGATTATCAACAAACAGCAGGCAAAGGACTAAGTCAAGGAACATAAACAATATTCACTTTAGCTTTGTGTTCTTTTTATAAAAAACCTAGTTTTATTAACTTTATTTTTTGCAACAGTAAGCAAGAAATTATTCTGTCAGTAAAATTAGACTGTGGGCCCTTTGGCTTTGACTACTGAACATATGGCTAGCCAAACATATTTTGACCCAACCAAGTGGATACTTGAACATGATATCAGTCATCACATTGTCTTGCCCAAACTCATGAAATGGCTGACAGCTTTGGAGGTATATTGTTGCATAGACTAGCTTTTAACAACAACAGAAGTTTCTAGTTGCAATTCCAGAACAGCAATATGCAGACTTTTAATTCGTAGATTGGGAGCAAGGGAGATAACTCTGAATATTACCTGAAGGGGCACCATGTGTGTTTTATGGCAGACTTTACTTTAGATCAAAGCAAATTATTTTAATGTAATTTTCAAATTATTTTTCATTGTCAATCAATGTTATAATCAACAGTGAAGCTTACATAATATTGTTCATTTCGTGACTTATCATTACATTGCGAAAGGGAAATGGACAGTTACATGAAATGATGAAATAATCGGACATCACCCTTACTGGCAGCATTGTATGATAGGGCAGCCCTATGTCCTGAAGACTTCGAGCTGAGATCTAACCAATATTCAATAAATGGCCAGTTCCTACTAATACCAGTACACATTGATTAGGACCTTGATGAAAACCTAGAAAAACAAAACATTTGTTTCATCTTGCATAGGATCAATGTAGCAGTTCTTAAGATCAAAGATTCAAGTGAAATAAGGTCGTTTGCACTGCAGAATGAAGTATTGCAAGAATGAATTGGACACAGAGATCAGATCACCTCCCATATGTTTTGTTTCGAAGAGCATCAAAAGAGCGTTTCTCTAATGTTCTTTGATCAAGGTGGTGTTGGGGTAGCTTAGTGGTTTAAGTGTTTGTTCATCATGCAGAACACGTGGGTTTGATTCCCCAGGGAGTCGTCAGGGAGGCTCTTTTCTGGTGTCCGAGATATTGCTGAAATATTGCTAAAAGAGGCATAAAACCAAACTCACTCTTTGTTTAAGGTTACAATGTTCAAAATGACAGCAAAAGTTTTGAAAGTTTAAAGGGCAGAACTGTAGAATCTATTTCCAATTAGGTCTAATACACATCCATAATTTGACTTGTGGATCTTTTACGAAATGCATGACTGGCCTTTGCATGTGTTTGAGATTGGAATCACAGGTAAATGATGATACATGCTGTTTAATTAACAACTTGTGTCATCGATATCACTGATTAACTAATAACTTGTGTCATTGATATCATGGTTTAATGCACTCATGATATCATGCTTATGATAATATAAAAAATGTACAACTGACTCCACCTTTAGTGGAGATTATCTATGACAATGGACATGCTTAAGTTGCCTGTCACGTGTGAGACATGTCATCAGTTTTGGGAGTACAACATGGGAATTTATTTAGTTTATTCACTGTGTCTTCAGCTCTATCATACTCACGGAATGTAGCTTGAGAACTTTGTCCTTTGAATCTTTGATGTCCCATTCTTCCATGTAGACATGTAGATGTTGATGAGGCAGCGAACTTGGGACACTTGAAGAACAAAACATGTAAACACAATGTCAGACGTCTAGTCAGTTTCATATTTTTCACAAGAACAGATGCAGTAAAAAAGTAGACCTGGTGTTATGTATTTGTTGTTTCATGTGGTGGCCAGAAACATTCCAGTGTCACAGCAGCCTGTGAACCAAGTGTGCCAAGTCATGCATGTCCCAGATTCTGCATTCATGCTCAAGGAACTGCATGTTTTAGTGAATGTATGTTCAACAGACTGCATAAATGAAACAGGCACTGCATGCACTTTCTATTGACTCTATTCAAATTCCAGTCACTGCATGCATGTTCTATATCCTTGGCCTTGTGGGTGCATGCATGTTACAGACCCTGCAGTGTCCTTGTATATCCATGTCCTTCTGTATCCCGCAGTGTCCTTGTAGATGCATGCGTTTCATAGAAATTGCAGTGTTATAGTGATTGCATGCATGTTCCATATCCTACAGTGTCCTTGTGGATGTATGCTTGTTCTAGACAATGCCATGGTCAAGTGACTGCATGCATGTTCTGGGCACTACAGCATTCTAGTGACTGCATGGATGTTCTGGACTATGCTTCAGGGGCTGCAAGCCTCCTAGAAAGCCTTCTTGACTCTGGTCACCTCTGTGACACTCTGGAGACCAAAGGGTGCCCTGGGATCAGCGATGGTTGTAAGTTGTCTGACTGAAGACAGCCCTGTCTGTAGCAAACCCTTACTGTCAATTACATATTGTCTCCAGATTTCTTCACATGCGTTATTGCTGCTTTGAAACCAGTCTGGGGATTATTTCAAGTCATGACCAGAATATGATGAAT
Organism: Haliotis asinina; assembly: GCF_037392515.1. Taxonomy (NCBI): domain Eukaryota; kingdom Metazoa; phylum Mollusca; class Gastropoda; order Lepetellida; family Haliotidae; genus Haliotis; species Haliotis asinina. The sequence goes on along the minus strand of NC_090286.1, from coordinate 5,072,147 downwards.
CTGCAAAACTGAAGTTTCTGAAGAACGTCTCTGAATTATCTTGTCTTTTATCCTGTGAGTGATTGACACGAGACAGTCAGGAATGGTCAATGAATCCAGTCCAGAAGACCAGGATGTTCCTGAGTAGAAACACCCAGCCGTGTGATCATTGTCTCAGGTAGATCCAGGGGCAGTTTCTCTGTGATAATATTTTAAAAGAATTCCTTGGTTTTCCCAGAAGGTTGGAAAATTATTCCATCTTGTTTGTTGTCAAAAGAAAGTCACATTCAACAATATTCCTGCTGTATTATGTGAACGTGTAAATAGTCAATTCTGGACCAGACAAACCAGTGATTGAGATTATGAACAACTAAAATGCATGATGGCAAAAATTAAACCGAGACACCAAGTCTATTCCCACAACACACAATTGTTGTCCCTTGCAACCAGCATACATTGCTGGGCAACGATTCTAACTCCCAACAGGGTAAAATTGGTGAAATATATTTTTCATTGTCTACTGTTGCGATTGTTAAACTAGCATTCATTGATGGAGTTATAGAACATAATGTGTTACATGTTTTATAATGCATAAAACACAATGTGTTATATATTATATATCTGATCAAACACAATTTGTCACACATTATATAATGGATAAAACACAATGTGTTATACATTTTAAAGAAAAAAACACAATGTTTTGTAGATGTGATATTCTTATTGCTGTGTTGCAAGTCTTATTTTTATCGTAAACGATGAATGTGAAATGTCATCCAAAAGTTGATTATCATAATTGTAGAGAAATCTGAAAACATTTAAGAAAGAAACAGATCTACTAACTCAACAACAGTTGGTATTTGAAAAACCCCCACAAATGTTAGTTATGAAATGAAAACAGAACCAGGTCTCGCTTCTTTAGCAGATGACAGACTGACAATCTTTATCCTAGTGAAGATGATTGTACATCTTAGATTTGCTTGACAACTTAAATTTAGTGCCATTGATTTTTCTTCTTTTTTTTTATGCTGACTAAGCTGAAAAGAATAAAGACTTTTAAATACAAGACCCGAATGTTATTGACATGTTATAGCTCCTCATCAGATCTTTATTATCCTGTGCAATGAAGAAGTTGTACGGATACAAACACAGGTTTTGTTTGTGCATCTGTCACACTTTGTCCTCATCATACTTCCTAAACTATTGAAGATAGCTTAACTAAACCTGTACACATGTCAAGCATGATCCCCAGATGTGCCTGTTGGGGGTTAGACCAAGATATGAATTTTATTTGTTGCTGTTTCCATGGAAACATGACTTAGGCTGTGACTATGATGTCATCTTGTCCGAAGCAGATTTCCCAAACTTCATCTTTATCAAACTTGGTACACATGTTCACCATTATCCACAGATCTGCCTCTTTAATTTTAGTTTTTGTGGTAGCCGTGATAACAAGTTTCACAAATAAAATTGACTCTTTTCCAGAGCAGAACTTTAAAACTGTTCATTATTTCGTCACCAAACTTGTCACGTAGATAGGTCTGGTGGTGTACTGGTGCCTTTATGGTAGGTTTGGATTTCTGAATAGAACATTTTGTGTTTCCATGGCAACAAGTTTAACTTTGACAGAATTTGGTAGTAGTGTTCTTTTCTGGTGCAGAAATGTAAATCCACTCTACCATTTGCAGACCGAAATATTTGACATGCTGTGATCACAAGTAGAAGACATATTCATGAAGAGTATTTTGCCATTGCGGGAGATATTTAGGACTTTGTCTCCTGGTTCATTAACTGTCTGCTGTGATACACCCATCAGACTGCTGAACGCTTTGCAAGAAATCTCTTTGGAGATATTGGCAAAATAACTTCCTAGGTACAGACACTATAAATAAGGATCAAAATACCTATTTTACAATAGGAGATGTCAGTTAAAAACTGGCCCTAGAAGATAATATAATAGGATATTATGTTTTGCATTGATTAAGTTTCAGTTTGGGTGTGACCCATGTAGATCAAGGTTAGAACTGTTCCTTAGCAACCCATGCTCATTGTAGCAGGCAACTGACGAGATCGAGTGGTCAGGCTTGCTGACTTGCTTGATACATGTCATCATAAGTCAATTCTGTAGATCGATGCTCATGATGCTGATCACTGGATTGTCTCATTCAGACTCAACTTTACTGACCACTGCCATATAGCTGTAATTTGCACAGCACAGTGTTAACCAACAAACAAATAAAGAACAAGGCTTTGTGATGTGAACTTTTTCTAAGATTGACATTTTGTTGCCCTTGCTGATCCAAGGACATTGCTGCATTGTTAAGCTTGGCAGAATCCTCCTCGTAGCTGACAGACAATACCATTGCAGCTTTGATAAGCTTCACCTTCCCAGAAGCTGCAATGACACAGTGCAATAAAATCAACTTCTGTAAGTCTTAAGTGTTTTTCCTGATGCCATATAATTCAAGATGAGTACTAAAGAGAAGATTAGTCTTCGATGGAGTGGAAGCTGTAAGAAGGTTTTGGTCAATGTCTTCTTCAGGATGGATGTTACACTATTTGACGTATACTATTACAAATAAGCCTTGCATTAGCTTGTTAACTTAAGTCAGTCTGTCCAGTGTTCAAGGTGACTTAGTGCTGCTAGAATTATAAACCTTCGGGATTGTCCAAGTATGTCGTTGGTGAAAAAGAAGTTTTGGGTTCAACCACATCACTTTATGTTGCTTCCATTTATCATGTTTGTATTACATCCCTATATATTGCTTCCTCTTTATATTGCATGGACCCATGAAGATCCAAGCTAAAATTGGTCGAGACTCAATTATGTATAGATGGATGCCATTTACATAAAATGACAATCAATGAATCATATATACTGCATCCCTATGTATTGCTTTCTTTTCATATTGCATCCCCATATAATTTGCCTGCTTTTCATACTGCATCCCTTTATTGCTTTCTTTTCATATTTGTGGTTGAGTTTACTTGTTCCGGTTGTCTCCAACATCCTCCTCTTCTACCACCAACACTAACACTACCACCGACGCTAACACTACCACCAACACTAACAGTACCACTACCATCACAACCACACACAAATGACCTACCCCTATTACAGATCTGTTTGAAGTTTAGTTCAGGCTTGAATTGCACATTACCTCTAGCAAAAGGATAACGAGTGAAAAAAAAGTATAAATTAAATATCACATTGATGTCTTTCATTACCTGATCAAAGCTTTTCAAACAAGATCATCAATTCTGATTGAAATATCATTTGGCAAAATGAAAAGGTTGACCATGAGATTATGTGAGGATTGCAATCATGCTGAAGATATAATACTGTTCTGAGGACGATGAAATTCATCAGGACCTGTAGAGAGGTGCTTACTGGTATTAAGGAGGTTTAATGGACCAGTATGTTCAGGTTGGATGAGAGGTTTCAAATGAGACAAAATGCCAGCTCTTCTTCAGGTAGGGGTTTAATGAGTTGCATCCTAATTGGCCCCAGTGTTCCGATGATGCATTCCAGTATCACCAGTCAACACAATGATGCACTGGGTTAAATTGTGGTAATTGTGTTATTGAGAAAGCATTTCAGTGTTCTGGTTAATTGACTGCTGCTTGAGCTGTGATCTACCACCGAGTCAGACGGCTCAACCAGCAGAAGGCAACATAGTAGCGGAAACCAACAGACTCAATGAAATTGTGATGTACGAATCAAACGACAATTATCTGAGGAAACTGTAATGATTTCAGCCACCACGGAGGCCATGAGAAGCTGATTAACTGATAGATGTGATGCCCTCTGCAGATCATGCAGATCATCACCGCATGCACCCTTCTCTGACGCACTTTCCTTGGATCTAACAACCTGCAAAAAACCTAATTATCTATTGATTCCATGCTGTTTTACTGAAAAACTCCACCTCTGTACAAGAATTCTATGGTTGTCTCCACAGGTCTCCAAAGACTGGAGTGATAGAATTACGAAAAGATTATAGGATGGAAATTTACTAGCCAGAAGCTGTATTGAAGGTGATGATAGGTCTGTAATATAATACCCAGTGACATTGTAATTCTGAGATATCCTGATCCCGAACTCACCAGGTTAACACAAGAGGAGAATCAGATGGATGACTCTTAGGAGCTGTTTGATGAATGAAGCCATGTTTGTCTTTCTGGACGAGCTCAACGTCTTGTTATCCAAAATGTTGGTGTTATCCTTTGAAGGTTTTCTTTTGAGTGTGAAGTTTTAATTCATCATGTTTTGAGAAAACTGTTATTTCATGTCCTTTCCTGTTTAACTTGTTGATTGATAATCTGAAAGATGCTTTTGAAGACTGTTTTCTTTGGATGACATCTGTTTGTTACTGACTTTGTGGAATTTTGTCTCTAATTTCTGGAAGTGGAAACAGTTCTCTAGGTGGTTAAAAATATGTTGTTCTTGAATTTAATGGTGAGTTTCATCTTTTGGTAAAATCTCTGATTTGGATGAACATTTCAAGCAATTTATGAACATGATATTATGGCGGGCAGAGATAGCTGATGTGTTGGTTTACTGTCACATTACCAAAACACATCTTTGATTGGGGATTCATGCGTGCATCAGGTCCAGTTCTAAAAATAAATGTTATTTCCCAAATCTCTTTAATTTGAACACTGTTATTATGCAGACCTCTTTTGCCTGTACAATGTTATTACCCAAACCTCTTTAGTCTGATCACTGTTCTATCCAAAGCCTCTTTAATCAGCACACTGTTTTTACCCAAACCTCTTTAATCTGTGCACTGATAACACCACCATCTTGGTAATTTCATCTAGACAAATTTTGTGATATATGAATATTATGAAATGAGATCCCCCGTGAATTGTTGTTGAGGAAATATGACTGGGCAATGAATGTAACTTTCAAGGATGTTGCAATCATATGTCCACTTGTACTAATTTTGTTTGTGCTAGTTATCACCATGCTAGTCCTCTGAGATACCATACCATGGTTCATCGTGGATACCCCACTCAGACACAGTGTCCTGTTTTTGTTTTGTCCACTTTTGGCTAAATATCAACAAGGTGTACCATCTTTCAGTGTCTTTTGAAATAAGCACCATTGATCCAGCCACTAAACTTCAACTCTCATGACTAATGCTTTATCCATTAGACTACAACGTGGAAGGGTAGCCTAGTGGCTAAACCATGTCATCCCGAAGACCCGGGTTTTATATCCCACATTGATGCAGTATGTGCATCCTGTTTCTGGTGTCCCTGCCCCACCATGATATTGCTGGAATATTGCTAAAATAATCATAAAACTAAACTCACTCACTCACTCACTCACTCCCACATTAGACAGCAGAGTCGGTTCAGTCTCCAGTGAGTATTAGCATCCACATTATGGAGGTGTCACGATACATAGTATCACTTTGTGAAAATTTGAATCATTCATATAATCTTTTAATCTTTGCCTACCCGCAATATTAAATCATTTATTTAAGAATTGACTTAATTTATTTAATATTGAATTGACTTTCCTTAGTTTTCTTGTATTAGATTCAAGCTAACACAATATGCTGTCTGCAAGCAATAGCCAGCCTTCATTACGCTGCTGCCTCAATGTCTCTGAAATAATTATGATCACTGGAGCTCTGGAATTGTATATCAGACAATAATTTCATGCATAAGGTGCAGTGTTCCCATGGAGATTGTGATCAGAATTGTTTCCTGAAAGTATATTGGTCATAAGGGTGGCTTAATGGATTGGGTGCTTGCACTCAGTGAGTTGGTTGATTGGGTGTCTTTGTACCACTGTGGTCTGATGCTTTACACATATCAGAGATTAGATTGTCTGCTCCAGACTCATTCATTTACACGTTTTCAGATCGCAGGAATATAGCTGAGTACATATTGAAACACCAAACCGTGATGCTAACTCAAATATGGAAATTCAGAGCATGGACTTATGGCATTGTTGGCTGAGTATATCAATCAAAATGTGAAGAATATTCTGTAGACAACCATCTGTTCTGACTCCTGGTATTCCATTCCACAGAGACGTGACCAATCAACACCATTGGTTGTAGGCCCAACTAGAGGTTATACATTAATCTGATATACAAAGGACTCAAATGGGGATGCATGAAAGACTTCTGATATAATCAGATAATAGGATAAAGTAATCTGTTTTTCATACAATATAATTGTCTCAAGGGACTGTCTGTCATCTTGTGGAAGGGTAACCAGTGTATTGCCTCCGGTTGTTGAGGAAAATTTGGGTTTTATGTCCAGCTTAACATTGAACAGTGCATGCACTAGTCAAATCCAGGACAAATTTTGCCCCTCCTCCTACTCATTTTTAGCTTTAAATTAAAGGTTCTTTAGTCCTTGTTATCATGTTTGATAGGACAGTTACATTGACAATTGCATGAGAGTTTGAGAAAATTGCTTCAGTTATTTAAACTGGCATGGAAAGACATAAAATGGACAAATTCACCCCTATTAATGAAAAAATGTGTGGTCATTAGCATTGTGTAAATATGTCTAATAAACATAAATACCTGGTATGTAATGTGTAATGAATGATACCAAAAATGTGCTTAAAATATGTGCCTAGGCTCTTTGACCTTGTTAAACACTGAAATATTGAATGGGGGAATTTGTCCAGGGGATTTTGTCCTATGATGCACTTTTGGAGGGGATTTTGTCTGATTACCTACTTGTCTGTGTGTCAGTGTCTACATGTTATTTGTATGAGCTGTTACTGGTATTTTGGAGCTAATCCTGTGAGATACCATGCCACAGTTGAAAATGGGCGCAGTACAGCTCCAGAAACAAATGAATGAATACTGCATTTCATTTCAGTTCAGTTCAGTTGTGTTTATTGTTTTGATGTCATATAGCTCATAATACATAGATGTATATTATACAACCATATATATGCATATGCATCAAGGGAATGTTTCACGTTACATTTCTTTTCTAGTTTTAAATACACCATATACTTTGATGGATGGAATATGATACCGAGTCTGTCGTACAGACTCTGAAGTATATATATCCAAGAAAGCCCTTGCAAGTCTAGAAAATGTGGCAATGCTAGATTTCCATAGCTTCTGAAAATGAAGAAAGTCTCAGGGCTCCATTTCATTATATTATTTCTTTTCACTATGAACGTTTTTTCAGTAAAATATGTTTATTTCAGAGACTAGCTGTTAGTCTATATGATACCTATAATTATTATTAAAGTCTTCAGAGCATGTATGTATATGGATGATGTATTGAAGATTATTTCTTTTGTAAAACTTCTTTCCAATTTCTTTGAACAAAAATGATGATTGATGCAATTACCTATTTTGACTTTTATAAATTTCCCCATAATTTCCTAAATTATTTTAGGTGGAAAATTGACTAGACTTTGCATGTGTTTATGACTGGCGTCACCGATGGGGCAAGATAAGCTTGCCTTTTCAAGAACAACTGGTATCATCTCTAGTTCACAGTGATTCATAAACACATGCTGTGTCATTGTATTGCATGGTGACAATCATTGGATTGTCTGCTCCAGACTTGATTTGTTTACAAAAAACATCATACAGCTTTTATGCTGCTGAAACAATATCTGCTCACGGTATAGTCTGAATTGCACAATCACCTCTGCTTTTACCTGGAATTTCTTATGAAAATGGAAAGGGTTTTCACTTCTATTGGCAAACAGAGGACACAGAAATCAAAATGTACTTTCCGTTTTCTAGACATTTACTATGCATGAATACTTCACGTCCATAAGTATTCAAAATACTGAAAACTAAGCTTGCAGTGAGAGCATGATAAATAATTGGAAAACAAATCCTACCATATTCAAAATGAGATTATACTCAAAAACAAGCTGCAGCAGACATTGTCTTGAAGCAGACATGGTAGTGCTTGATTACCTATCTAATTAAGGGCCAGTCAGAATGAAGGAAGCTTCATCTCTGAGACAGTATTCTGAGACATTCATTTATGATTATACTTAGTGGCAGAAAACTGAACTATTTAAGCTGTCAGTAAAACTGTTTGTCTCAAGATTATGTTATAATTTTGACTTAGCAGTATTATTGGTTTTTAGCAAATAATTTGAAGGTGAGGTGAGTTACAGAAGCCTCTGCACATGGGGTGTATATGTACTATTTAAGGCAACATATGATTGCCACTTGTTCATTTTATCTAATGTGGGTAAATCTCCATTTAGTGGTTGGTAAATGAGGACAACTAATTCAAACATTGATCCCACTGTGGTACATTTGTTTGTGAGAACCATGACTTACTATTTATCACTGGTTTTCAGTTCTTACTATTTGACATATTGCATCTCTGTAACCTTGTGCCCTTCATCATGCAATAGTATCCTTTATCTAGCAATAGTATCCTTCATGATGCAATAGTATCCTTTACCTAGCAATAGTATCCTTTATCTAGCAATAGTATCCTCTTGCAACAGTATTCTTTTATCATGTCACAACATCCTTTATCACTTTGTAACATCCTTTATCGTACACAAGCATCCTTCATCAAATATTTTCCTTCATCATTACCAGCATTCATTATCATTACAGTCTTTACAGTATCCTTTATCATACGACATTCTTTATCAAACAACAGTACACTTTATAAGATTGAAACATTTTGCCATTTATGTATCAATCGCTCATCAATAGCATAATCAGTTGGTGCATGTACAGATTAAAATAACTGTTTTGGCTTTAAAATAATTTTATCCAGCTCGGCCAGCAACAGAATGACAGAGCTATGTCAGTTGTGTTAATTCAGTTTTATTGTCATCCCTAACTATTCAAATAAATGTCAGTTATTTCCAGACTATGTGTCACCTATACAACAGAATTAGAATTAGAATGGTGCAACATCTGCGGATAAACTTATTTCCATCTGTCATATAGTTATCATAAGAGAACATTTTGTATGATAATATAATAACATCCTACGATAAATTTTGTTTCCTTAACTTCACCAACATATTCTGCTCAACCGAAAAGACAGCATTGTTTCCTGAAAGAAATACTTCCTGTTGAGTAGTCCTGTATTGTACATAGAGGATACTAAACAACCTTCCATGTAATCCCATCTTTATTTAACGAGTAATGATTTGGTATCAAACGAGTGAAAGCGAGTCTTTACGAGTTAAATAAAAATGATATTTCACGGAAGCGAGTTTAGTATTCTGTTTATTACTCGCCAACATAAATTGACAGAAATTGACACGAAATTCCCTACATTGTGAGGACTCTCAGCTTTCCGCGAGTCAAGCAAGGTCTAGTAAAATTGCGACATCTGCATCAGCATTGTGATGTCACAACTTTGAACCATTTCGACGTCATACATCAAACAGTATTACACTAGTGCAATATTGCCGTAAAAATATTACACTGCGGTATCTTCAACGGATGAGTAATAAACCATGATATCTTGGGCACTGAATGATGTTTTTGTAGCCTAGCACTATTGGCCATGAGGCCTCAAATGCAAGTGAAGTTGTCACTTGTCATTTGTCCCTCGTCACTTGTCACAGAATTAGAATGTTATTTAAGTATTCGGTGACTAAGACAACTATAGTTAGAACTTGATAAATAATCGAAAGGACACCTGGTAGAAAATGTGATTATTCCCAAGATGCAACGAGCTGATATTGTCTTGAAGCAGCTTTTGAAAAAGTAGTTGTTGATTACTGGTTTAGCCATCAGCCAATCAGAATTATGGATGCTTTGAAGTAAAAATCCGGTTATGTTGCTGGCTTTCTTTGTATGCCTGGCAACCTTTAACAATACCAATGAGTGGTGCCTTTGGTCAAGGCTTTTTCTCCATCATTCTGCCTTTATTCTCTTAGATTGAAGAATTGTAAACAGGGTTTACATGTTAGGAAATGATGCACTTTCTGACTGTGGTAGAACAACAAGATAATCTGTAAGAAATCCTCTCATTCATTTGTTCCATTAAAGTAGCAACACTACCATTTCTACAACATACACACAAGCCAGACACTGTCACCTGAATAAATGGCCAGCTTGCAAGGAAATTTCATCTAAATTTGGAAATATATTTAAAGTAATTGTCGGTAGTGAATTAGGTTATTATTGAAGCTAATCTTCAATTCTGAAGGAATCCGTCATTGGAGACCCATATCTTAACCTGAAGGTGAGAAATAGTCGCAGAAATAATTACTATTTCCTCCGTGGGGACTGAGGTTATTACAATCTGTGCTTAACTGAATTACATATCAGTTTGAATGTTGAAACCTTACAGGGTTTGTTGAATGAAATTAAGAAATCATTATGATTGTGACATTAATGATGAAGTTTCAGAGGATGGTGTGGAAATAGGATGGTAATTTGGTAACAGAGTGGAGCCATGGAAACTGACACTATTATTAACTGAACCAGACAAAAACAGGATTAATTCTGTAAAGGGCTCAAAATACGACCTCTACAACAAGCTAGCATATACCTGGTGCTGATGTTGTCAGATTCAGTCTATTCTGAATTTTGACTGGTGTTTATCTACTTATAAACATAGTTAAGATTAATAATTAACTATTTCAATACCAGTGTATGAAATAAGGCCCGTTTGACAGTCCTAGATGGCTAGATTTGTGATGGATGCTCTAATTTTACAGCTAGCCAGCCTCATTATCTGGTCCACATTTAAGAAAACATGTTCCAGTGATATTCTTGTCTGGTCTGGTTAAATGCATTTGGGGCTGGTAGCATTTTGATGTGTGGATTATTTCATATCAATATGCTCCTGACGTTTAATTGTATTTTAATGCCTAATATTTGTTTGTATTAGACAAAAAGCTAATTGTTTATTAAAAGTGGCTTTTGGATCCTGCTAAAGGTATTTATCATGGCACTTCTGTTGAAAGATGAACTTATACAATGTCGTACATGAGATCATATTTTGATGGGAAGATATCGATACAGAAGCTATACACAGACTTTTCTTACCATGATTTCAGTTGTAGGTGTATGAAAATTATGTCACATTTAGGGTCAGAGATGGTCTGCCAGTTGCCACAGTTCCATATGCAGAGTTGTGTCCTTTCAAGTTTGGGTTTGAACCCTGTTTCTTCCTGAAAATATTTGCAGTTCTATTATTGATTTCATCCAAAACAAATTTCTGAACATCTGCAACATTCCTGGCTTAATCCCACATTAAACTTACTCTGGTCATGTAATATAATGTGGCTTCAAACCTCACTCACTCACTCATGGTAAACTGATAAGCTGTAGACTATTGATATGTTTGTTTAATGTATGAAATCATTAACATAATATTTACGTCAAAACATGTTTCAATTAACGGAATGTTTTCAATTAAAGTGAGGACATTGATTCCAAACATTGCTTTCCTTTGGCGATTTCAGCTCAGTCTTTTCTTTGTATGAATACCGAGCACAGAATACACAAGATAGAATGTGCCTCATTTAACACAAACTCCATGGAAGAGGATTTGTTATGCTTAGCAGTATCCTTCACTCAATAAAGATATAAAAGCATATCCAGTGTTGTAATGATAAGCAGTTTATCCTCACACAGTGTTCTGTTTGGCTGACGAGTGGTGAATAACACCAATATATTTGTGCACTGGGAAAAAAATGCTCACTCACCGAATGGATCCAAAATATGTCTAGCTTTTGTCTGAAGAATGCTGAAATATGTCAGGATTAATCAATGAATTCTTTGGCATTGAAAATATTTATGTGATACAGTGGAATAACACATTACTGAATCAGGTTTACGTGACACAAAACATTACTGAATCAGGCTAATGTGACACAATGGCATAGAGCAATACTGAATCAGGCTTATGTGACACAATGGCATAGAGCAATACTGAATCAGGCTTATGTGACACAATGGCATAGAGCAGGCTAATGTGACACAATGGCATAGAACAATACTGAATCAGGCTAATGTGACACAATGGCATAGAGCAATACTGAATCAGGCTTATGTGACACAATGGCATAGAGCAGGCTAATGTGACACAATGGCATAGAACAATACTGAATCAGGCTAATATGACACAATGGCATAGAGCAATACTGAATCAGGCTTATGTGACACAATCGGATAAAGCAGTATTGAAGGAGGCTTATGTGACACAATGGAATAAAGCATTACTGAATCAGACTTATGTGACACAATGGGATAAAGCATTACTGAATCAGGCTTATGTGACACAAATGGAATAAAGCAATACTAAATCAGCTTTGCATGACACAATGAAACTTACAAAATAAAGCTGATATGACTCCCTCATGTTTGAGACCTCTCACCTTCAACTTGTGTGAAGATACGTAGTGTATTTACATGTTTGGCACTTCAGTTTAAAATAGAATGCTGTGGTACATCATGTGATACAAATATATATTCATGCAGAGTAAAGGTCTGCTTGTCCCTTGCAGTTATGTAATTACATGTGTTGATCTATAAACCCATTTCAGGTTACTCAAACCAAATGCTTTAAAGTGCTCCTGTTGTACTTTTGATGCGGGGACTTTAGCCTGTGAATTATTGCTGTCATTTGTATTACAAATGCACATGTGGTACATGTGAGCATTAACTTGCACCAACCCTGCTTGTTCTCGGTGTTTCATTTAATATGCGTACCCTCTTGTGATACAAACCAATAGTAATGATATGAAATTATGATTATTTGTTAAACAACTTTTATCCTAAGTTAAATAAAATTCTGAGATTTAAATGTTCACTTGGCAAGGTAAATAGTTATGAGGATTGGCAACCTTAATTTCACTTTATTTGCTCTACATTTTGCTTAAAATGAAATTCATCGGTATGTTTTCACTGCAAACAGACTCTTTTTTGGGTGAACAGTATCTGGAGAGTTCAGTATCAACATTCTTTATCCTACTTGCCATGGAAGATTTCAATCATTCCATATTCAATTTTGTAATCATTGTCCTTCTTTTCCAGGTAAGTACAAGTTTGTCCTTCCACCTTTGGATGATCGCCGTTCTGTGTCCAGCCTTTGTCAGATACTGCAACAAAGACCAGACTGCCCAACTGATAGCAGCCCAAGAGAAACTCCTGCCTCAGTGGTCTAGCACTCATTTCAGATGTGTGGAATGTACATGCAAAATGAAAGTTTGTGAATCATGACCATGGTTATCTGGAAACCATCCTTTTGAATAGTTAGTGAGGGAATGCTTATATGACCTATGGATGTGCTTGAGAGTAACATACGTCAGTGATTGTCTTCCTGAGGAAGAGGTTTGTTCCCTGGGAATACAGTTGTCTGAATCTTAAGATCGTACTTGAATGTTTAACTTAAAAAGGTCATCTGGGGATGTTTGCATAAAAAGGTCATCTTTGGGTGTTTGACTTAGAAGGTCATCTGGGGATGTTTGTGTAAAAGGGTCATTTTTTGATGTTTGACTTAATAGGTCATCCTGTGAGGTTTGCTTAGAAAGGGTTTCACTTGAAAGGTCATCCAGAATGTTTGCATAAAAGGGTTTGACTTAAAAGGTCATCCTGTGATGTTTGTGTAAAAGGGTAATCTTTGGATGTTTGACTTAAGAGGTCATGCTGGGATGTTTCAGTAAATGTGACATCCTTGGATGTTTGAGTAGGGACATGGGTTAAAAAGCACCATTGCCCGACTCCCAGGTCTGTCAAGTAAATATCCACATTAAACTTTACAGTAGTACCAAACTACTGAAATGTTTTGATCTATGTATTTTGATGTTGAAATAAATATGCAATTACAACCAAATGTTAAAGATTATTTGCAAAAGAAACCAAATTGTTAATTGTGGTCAAGTGAACTTAATATTTGGTCAAGTTTGTCTATTGGTGGTGTAAGCATAATTTCAATCCCTGAGAAAGTCATGTGGGGATGTATGAGTGAAAGGATCATCCTTGAATGTTTGAGCACAACATAATCCTGGAGAGACTGAATTGAAATGCCATCCTTGGACTGGCAACTTCTGTCCGATACCCTCATATCCTACATGCTGACACATGAAATGTACTATGCAGCAAATTTATGACAAGCGTTAAGGGAAACTGGGTCTAGCCCCAATACCACTTATTAATAACGTAACTGTTAGCTATACCAGGGATACTCTACAACAGCGATAGGTCACTCAATTGCTTTCCTTCCCATATGTACTCATTAACGTGTGTGTTGTCATGCTCCAGCGCACACAGTGACTTGGCTTGTTCCCAGCACAACTTAAGTTGTGTTTAACAGACCTTCAGCCAGTTTATTGTATCAGTCGGAATTTTACAATGAATGAATGAATGAATGAATGAATGAATGAATGAATTATAGTAAGAATTACGAGCAAGAATTATGTGAATGAATGAAAAAAATAAAATAAAAAAAAAAAAAGAAAATAAGCAAAAGAAAGAAGTACATATGTGAATGAATGAAAGAATAAATGATACACCGCAGCCTTCCCTCCCAAAACATGTTAAAGAATGCAAAAGTATCGCGAGAACACGTGTTAACATCAGCTGCCCTTTTAAAAAATCTACTTTGAGACATTTTTGTTTACATTAATAATTAATTCAGATATCTTTTTGCATGTGGCGAATGGAATGGACATTAACAAAATGTTAACTGACACTTTTCACACTGCCCTCAAATTAAAGTGTAAAAGTGTCACAAAGTGTTCTAAAACACCTTTTCAGTTTTGTCAAATAATAAGATCAACATGAAAGAAAGAAGTTATGGAACTATAACCCTCCACCATTAATGGCGAATCAGATCCCAACTCAAACACACCCTAACATTTTGTTTTAGATTATGAAACCATCACTATTACTTGCAAACATGTTTCACCTGATAGTATATTCCCCTCGTATGAATTACAGGTGTATGTGAAAGATGTTTTTGAAGAAATAACTAGCATGTCAAACAATGGCGTGTAGCATTTCAATGGCGGATCAGAACAGATTGGCGAAATGTCATATTTTTTGCGCACCTCAGTTACACCCTAACAATTTGTAACAACCCGAGACATACGTTCAGCGGCTTTTCGAGGAGTTTTTTCTCCCCCTCTATATAGGCTCCCTGGCTATACTCACTTAACATATCCTTGTATCGATAAATTTGCAGCACATCATCACAATCAATGGACAATTAAACCATATAAACTGTACCTGTGCTCATAACTTTAAATTTAGTAAATCTTTGCAAAACAAACAATGAACAAGCAACACAAAACTAAATGTTTCAGTTATTGTGTTGTGGTTTTTCCAACAGAAAATGTATATGTAATGAACAATATAGATATCAAACTAATTTCTATGTTCCTGTATAGTTCTTTCTGCTGCTTAGATTATCTTGCCTTTGTGAATTTATTACAGATTATCTTGCCTTTGTGAGTTTAATACAGGTTATCTTGCCTTTGTGAATGTATTACAGATTATCTTGCCCTTGTGAATTGTTAAAGTAAGTTGTGTGCTCAGTTAAAAGACGGTTCTTTATTGTGTTAATCATTGTATTCATTTGAGAAAATGAAGACAAATATACATTTCTTGATCCAAAATAGCTTTGTCAGTTTCCTTTGTTCTTTTTGTTATTTTCACTTGACATCGTTTGTAACATCATGAACAAAGGATGATGTTATGTTAAAATATTTGCCACATTGTGTAGATGGTGTTATTTTGTTGCCATACATCTTCTTGATAACAAAATATCTGGAATGAAAGCAACAAAAAACAGTCAGCATTAAGCACAAGAAATACAGCTCAGTGAAAATCATTAAAGACAATTACGTCTACATTTTATTGGCATAGTTGGTGCAGCCATCTCAGGTGCTGTGATTATCTAGATAGAGTTGCTTCCCCTGGGGCACCAGGATCCTAAGGTCTGTATTTTTAGGCACAGGTGGCCCAACCATATCTTAGGTGCTGCGATTATCTGGATAGAGTTGCCTCCTTATGGCACCAGGAACCTAAGTTATATATTCTACAGGCATAGCTGGCCCTGTCATCTGAGGTGCCGTGATTATGTGGATAGAGTTGCCTCCCCTGGGCAACAAGGATCCCAATTTAACCCTGATTATGTTTCCAGGTTTGTAAGCACCAGACCATGGTTTTAACAGTATGTGGTAAACAATTCAGATTAACATCACTTGGGCTTTTCTCGCCCAGTAAACTGACACGCTCTGACGTAACAGGATTCCTGTTTAAGTCAGCCTGCAACAGAACCCACTGAGAAGTACAAGGACATTGTCTTTATCATTGTTTTCTCAGTGTGCTTATCATGTTCAGCTGAGGAATTACTTGAAGCAGAAGAAAGAAAAATCTGTCTAGATCGGAATATGATCTGCAGACATAATGTTTCATTAAGTCATTGCGTCATGAAAAAACAAAGACAATTTGCTCATGTCCTAGATAATCATCAGTTTTGTTATTGAGTTAACTTTCCTAAAGATTAGTTCAGTTTGAGTACCTTTTGATTTCAAGTTATGACTCAACATCCCTCAAGGCCTTGAGAATGGGCATGGTACTAGACATCAGCCTTCAAACACTGCTGCAGTTGAATGTTCGATTCAGGGAACATCTGGACATTCTCAAATGCAAACACAATTACACATTCCCCGATTTGAAGTGAACATTCTCATGTTGTTACTGTGGCAGAGCCTCAGGAGAGTCGTCCCTGACATGGCATTCTTACCATGTCAGACTAACGACATTGTTACATCTCTGGTCAACCACTCACACAGCCATTTATTCAACCACCCACACAGTCTCTCACACAACCACTCACCTCTACTCTACCATACACTGTGCCATCTGTACAGCCACTCACACAACCACTCACCTCTACTCTACCATACACTGTGCCATCTGTACAGCCACTCACACACCCACTCATTCTACTCTACCATACACTGTGCCATCTGTACAGCCACGCACATACCCACTCACCTCTACTCTACCATACTCTCTGCCACCTGTACAGCCACTCACACAACCACTCACCTCTACTCTACCATACACTGTGCCATCTGTACAGCCACTCACACAACCACTCACCTCTACTCTACCATACACTGTGCCATCTGTACAGCCACTCACACAACCACTCACCTCTACTCTACCATACACTGTGCCATCTGTACAGCCACTCACACAACCACTCACCTCTACTCTACCATACACTGTGCCATCTGTGCAGCCACTCAAACACCCACTCATTCTACTCTACCATACACTCTGCCATCTGTACAGCCTCTCACACACCCACTCACCTCTACTCTACCATACACTCTGCCATCTGTACAGCCACTCACACACCCACTCACCTCTACTCTACAATACACTCTGCCATCTGTACAACCACTCTACCATACACTCTGCCATCTGTACTGCCACTCACACACCCACTCACCTCTTCTCTACCATATTCTCTGCCATCTGTACAGCCACTCACACAACACTCTCCTCTACTCTACCTTACGCTCTGCCATCTGTACAGCCACTCACACAACCACTCACCTCTACTCTACCATACACTGTGCCATCTGTACAGCCACTCACACAACCACTCACCTCTACTCTACCATACACTGTGTAATCTGTACAGCCACTCACACACCCACTCATTCTACTCTACCATACACTGTGCCATCTGTACAGCCACTCACACAACCACTCACCTCTACTCTACCATACACTGTGCCATCTGTACAGCCACTCACACAACCACTCACCTCTACTCTACCATACACTGTGCCATCTGTACAGCAACTCACACACCCACTCATTCTACTCTACCATACACTGTGCCATCTGTACAGCCACTCACACAACCACTCACCTCTACTCTACCATACACTGTGCCATCTGTACAGCCACTCACACAACCACTCACCTCTACTCTACCATACACTCTGCCATCTGTACAGCCTCTCACATAACCACTCACCTCTACTCTACCATACACTGTGTAATCTGTACAGCCAATCACACACCCACTCATTCTACTCTACCATACACTGTGCCATCTGTACAGCCACTCACACACCCACTCATTCTACTCTACAATACACTCTGCCATCTGTACAGCCACTCACACCCCCACTCACCTCTACTCTACAATACACTCTGCCATCTGTACAACCACTCTACCATACGCTCTGCCATCTGTACTGCCACTCACACACCCACTCACCTCTACTCTACCATACACTGTGCCATCTGTACAGCCACTCACACACCCACTCATTCTACTCTACCATACACTGTGCCATCTGTACAGCCACGCACATACCCACTCACCTCTACTCTACCATACTCTCTGCCACCTGTACAGCCACTCACACAACCACTCACCTCTACTCTACCATACACTGTGCCATCTGTACAGCCACTCACACAACCACTCACCTCTACTCTACCATACACTGTGCCATCTGTACAGCCGCTCACACAACCACTCACCTCTACTCTACCATACACTGTGCCATCTGTACAGCCACTCACACAACCACTCACCTCTACTCTACCATACACTGTGCCATCTGTGCAGCCACTCAAACACCCACTCATTCTACTCTACCATACACTCTGCCATCTGTACAGCCTCTCACACACCCACTCACCTCTACTCTACCATACACTCTGCCATCTGTACAGCCACTCACACACCCACTCACCTCTACTCTACAATACACTCTGCCATCTGTACAACCACTCTACCATACACTCTGCCATCTGTACTGCCACTCACACACCCACTCACCTCTTCTCTACCATATTCTCTGCCATCTGTACAGCCACTCACACAACACTCTCCTCTACTCTACCATACGCTCTGCCATCTGTACAGCCACTCACACAACCACTCACCTCTACTCTACCATACACTGTGCCATCTGTACAGCCACTCACACAACCACTCACCTCTACTCTACCATACACTGTGTAATCTGTACAGCCACTCACACACCCACTCATTCTACTCTACCATACACTGTGCCATCTGTACAGCCACTCACACAACCACTCACCTCTACTCTACCATACACTGTGCCATCTGTACAGCCACTCACACAACCACTCACCTCTACTCTACCATACACTGTGCCATCTGTACAGCAACTCACACACCCACTCATTCTACTCTACCATACACTGTGCCATCTGTACAGCCACTCACACAACCACTCACCTCTACTCTACCATACACTGTGCCATCTGTACAGTCACTCACACAACCACTCACCTCTACTCTACCATACACTCTGCCATCTGTACAGCCTCTCACATAACCACTCACCTCTACTCTACCATACACTGTGTAATCTGTACAGCCAATCACACACCCACTCATTCTACTCTACCATACACTGTGCCATCTGTACAGCCACTCACACACCCACTCATTCTACTCTACAATACACTCTGCCATCTGTACAGCCACTCACACCCCCACTCACCTCTACTCTACAATACACTCTGCCATCTGTACAACCACTCTACCATACACTGTGCCATCTGTACAGCCACTCACACAACCACTCACCTCTACTCTACCATACACTGTGCCATCTGTACAGCCACTCACACAACCACTCACCTCTACTCTACCATACACTCTGCCATCTGTACAGCCTCTCACATAACCACTCACCTCTACTCTACCATACACTGTGTAATCTGTACAGCCAATCACACACCCACTCATTCTACTCTACCATACACTGTGCCATCTGTACAGCCACTCACACACCCACTCATTCTACTCTACAATACACTCTGCCATCTGTACAGCCACTCACACCCCCACTCACCTCTACTCTACAATACACTCTGCCATCTGTACAACCACTCTACCATACGCTCTGCCATCTGTACTGCCACTCACACACCCACTCACCTCTACTCTACCATACACTGTGCCATCTGTACAGCCACTCACACACCCACTCATTCTACTCTACCATACACTGTGCCATCTGTACAGCCACGCACATACCCACTCACCTCTACTCTACCATACTCTCTGCCACCTGTACAGCCACTCACACAACCACTCACCTCTACTCTACCATACACTGTGCCATCTGTACAGCCACTCACACAACCACTCACCTCTACTCTACCATACACTGTGCCATCTGTACAGCCGCTCACACAACCACTCACCTCTACTCTACCATACACTGTGCCATCTGTACAGCCACTCACACAACCACTCACCTCTACTCTACCATACACTGTGCCATCTGTGCAGCCACTCAAACACCCACTCATTCTACTCTACCATACACTCTGCCATCTGTACAGCCTCTCACACACCCACTCACCTCTACTCTACCATACACTCTGCCATCTGTACAGCCACTCACACACCCACTCACCTCTACTCTACAATACACTCTGCCATCTGTACAACCACTCTACCATACACTCTGCCATCTGTACTGCCACTCACACACCCACTCACCTCTTCTCTACCATATTCTCTGCCATCTGTACAGCCACTCACACAACACTCTCCTCTACTCTACCATACGCTCTGCCATCTGTACAGCCACTCACACAACCACTCACCTCTACTCTACCATACACTGTGCCATCTGTACAGCCACTCACACAACCACTCACCTCTACTCTACCATACACTGTGTAATCTGTACAGCCACTCACACACCCACTCATTCTACTCTACCATACACTGTGCCATCTGTACAGCCACTCACACAACCACTCACCTCTACTCTACCATACACTGTGCCATCTGTACAGCCACTCACACAACCACTCACCTCTACTCTACCATACACTGTGCCATCTGTACAGCAACTCACACACCCACTCATTCTACTCTACCATACACTGTGCCATCTGTACAGCCACTCACACAACCACTCACCTCTACTCTACCATACACTGTGCCATCTGTACAGTCACTCACACAACCACTCACCTCTACTCTACCATACACTCTGCCATCTGTACAGCCTCTCACATAACCACTCACCTCTACTCTACCATACACTGTGTAATCTGTACAGCCAATCACACACCCACTCATTCTACTCTACCATACACTGTGCCATCTGTACAGCCACTCACACACCCACTCATTCTACTCTACAATACACTCTGCCATCTGTACAGCCACTCACACCCCCACTCACCTCTACTCTACAATACACTCTGCCATCTGTACAACCACTCTACCATACGCTCTGCCATCTGTACTGCCACTCACACACCCACTCACCTCTACTCTACCATACACTGTGCCATCTGTACAGCCACTCACACAACCACTCACCTCGTCTCTACCATACTCTCTGCCATCTGTACAGCCACTCACACAACCACTCTCCTCTACTCTACCATACACTCTGCCGTCTGTACAGCCACTCACACAACCACTCATTCTACTCTACCATCCTTTCTACCACCCACTCAGCCACTCACACAAGCATTCATTCAACCACTCAGACAGCCTCTCACTGTGGTCATACACTCAACCACTCACACAACCACCTACTCAAACATACTACATACTCCACCATCCCCTCTACCATCTGCTCAAACACACCCTCTCATACAAGTACTGACACACCCACTCAACACTCTACATCTGTTTCTACAGTTCTCTCTGCCAGTTCTCCATTTCTCTTATCATGCTCTCTTCTGATAATTCTTTCTGTACAGAGACTTATCTCCACACAATTCCCCCTGAGTCCCCTGTCCATGTAGCTTGTGTGAAATAGGCAGATATGGGCATCAAAGATCACATCCTTCAAGAAAAAACCCTCTTAATGTACTGAAAAGAACATTTGTTCTCTTTCAAAGACCTTTTGTTTTTCTTAATCGACACGGTCCTGTTGCATCATGCTGCTATTTTTTGGTTCAGCCTGTTGTAGATTCTTTTATTGCGATTCATCTGACCTTTCACAGGCAAATTGAAACTGGAGCCTCTTGGTCGCAATATGTGATCATTCTCTTTAATCAGTTCTATCACCTTGAGAAGAGAAAAGAAATGAAAATTCAGGACCTTTCCACAGAGCAGATTTCTTGATTTCCATTTAGCAAAATCATTTTGTTATATTCCAGAGCTGCTGAGTGCCTGGAGGTTGAAACAGGAATCGGTATCTGTGTTAATGTGCTTTTGGTTAGATTTAAGGTGACAGTTGTAAAAACTGTTCATGTCAGGATCAATGATTGCTTGATTGGCAAAGGTTGTCAGGTTGTGTCTTAAATGAAGTTCCGAGTTGGAACTGAGGTTTGTCTGAGGTCATGTCAGGGACTGGTATTGGATTTTCTAGCTTTCTAATTGGAGCTGTAGAAAACGAAAGAATTGCGACAGTTTTCTAGAAATGAGAATCATTCAAGATTTGCTTGGTTGAACCTGTGGAGATGTCAAGGAGGAAATGAGAGGAAC
The DNA here is from genome assembly GCF_037392515.1 of Haliotis asinina. Lineage (NCBI taxonomy): Eukaryota > Metazoa > Mollusca > Gastropoda > Lepetellida > Haliotidae > Haliotis > Haliotis asinina. The sequence continues at coordinate 5,049,734 of NC_090286.1, read as the reverse complement.
CTGAGCAGAACACTTCATTCATCATCCATTCAGTCAGGAAGCCTTGAATGGTTTCATTATGTGGGTCAGAAATACTGGTTATAACTTGCAGGATCAATGAAAATTCATCTTAAAAATATGAACACTCCTTGCACAAGTTATTTATTTACCTTGCATTTACTTATTGACTGGAGTCACAACTGGCGAACTTAACAACATTTGTACGACAAGCTTCAATGATGAACTTCCTGACTGAACCATGAATGTTTGTTTGACAATTTTTTGTAAAAGTTTGCTGGTATGTTATCATGTCTTTGTCAAAATAGAATCTGTCAATACTCTTGTTTATTTCAGCATGAAGTTGGTTGGTTAGTTTAATGGTAAAATGCAGGCAAATACTGGTGATGTAAATATGATAAAAAGGTGTCTAAAAATCAATCTGGATTATCAGACAAAACATTCGGGATAATGGACAAAGTAGTAAAGTTTAGTGGAATTTATTACTGAAAATTGATGATGGCACCAGAGTTGATCAAAGAACCACTCACTCACTCACTCACTCACTCATTCATTTGTACAACCCTTTCCCCATTCACAAAGAACACATTTTATAAATCAAAGCCAAGGCTCGCTAAATACGATGTTTGTTACAAAAGCAGGATATTAACCATCAGAAAACACACACGTGTGATAACTTATATTTATCCTAAGTTGAATAAAATTATAAGATTTGAATGTTCAGTTGGTGAGGCCAAGTTATGAGAATTCACGCTCTTAATTTCACTCTTTTATTCAATTTACTTTTGCTTAAAGTGAAATTAATCAGTACGTTTTCACTGCAAACAGACTATAAGCCCAATATAGTCTTGCAATATTTAGAGTTGAATTTGGTTAAAGTTGCTTCTAAACTACATTCTGTTTCAAATTGACACAATCCATCACTATTAGATATAACAGCACATCAAGCTCTTATGTCTCAGCAGATTTTTACATACCAACCAAAAAGTCAAGGGATCTTGATTTGGGGGGAGAAAAACTTTTGTTGTGGAGACTGCAAAATTTCGTAAATATAACCATTATTTTCATGATCCCTCTCCTTGTTTTGCTCTTTATATGGCTGCCGTATATAAGAACTGTTTGTGTAAAGAAATTATTCTGACTATATTAGCTGTACTGCAGTTTAAATGCTGATTTTCATCGACACAATCATATAAAAGTATGGCTTAAGTCGCAATAACATCTTAAAGACACTTGAAGATATTGTTCAGTGATCTTTCTGTCTTCTGAGTCAGCAGTAATTTGTATTGCACAAGACTCGTGTTTTTCATCTATAGTCAGCCTGCCTTTCAGAATCTATTACAGCTGATGAAGTGATAAATGTGATGGAGTTTTTGAAACTGTGTAGGCAAAGCTTTTTGTTTGTTGTGTTGCAAGATTTGACATTTTCACTAACTGTTATTTGGCTTAATGTGTTGACTGTATTTCTCTTAAGATTAGTAAGCTTTTTCGTTGTTACACCTAATATGATTTTTTGCAGTGACTGTTTGAGAAACTGTTAACAGTTGCTGTGATTGTACATATCTGGGTGTCTGGAAAAATCCATTTGTGGATTTCAACACCAACACCAACCTCACCCGCGTACATCAACCTTGCATAATCACCTTCACCTACTAACATCAACTTCATCCACATTAATCAATCTCACCCACTTTCAACACCCTCACCTACCAGCATCAATCAAACCCATCTTCATCAACGTTCTGACACACATCAGCCCCATCCACTAACATCGACTTCATCTACATTAAACAATCTCACCCACTTTCATCAACCTGACCCACTTACATCAGCCTCACCCACCTTCATCAGCCTCACCCACTTACATCAGCCTCACCCACCTTCATCAGCCTCACCCACCTTCATCAGCCTCACCCACTTACATCAGCCTCACTCACTTTGTAAAACTTCATACACCTTCATCAACTTTTTTCACTTACATCAGCCTCACCCACTTCCAACAACCTCACCCAACTTCATCATCTTCACCTACTTTCATCAATTTTACTGACTTCCAGCACCTACTCCCAAGAACATATTGGTTAAAATCAGTCTTCAGCAGAGAGCAGTTGTTTCAGAGAGTGTGGGAGACTAGGGTATGAGATCTTCTCACTTGCTTTAATAGTGATCAGTGTTCAGTATATCAGTCATTGGATTATCTGGTCCAGAATGGGCTGCTTACAGTTGTTTGCCATATTAATTACTAACAACAACAACCAAAATAACAGCAACCTTATCCACAGACATCACCACACTGTAATTACATCCCAATTGCATAGATTGATCTGGATTGTCTGGTCAGGACTGCAAAATGTAAAATTCTTGTATTATTGTTTTTCTACCATGTCAAGTTAACACATAATGATATAACTGACATATCATAAATAACAGTCTTGAACCCAACTCACTCAGTCTCCCACCCATGCACATCATCAAAGTTCTCTTCAGATTTATAACTGCAATAACACTCTCACTCACACTCTCACTCACTCACTCACTCACTCACCCACCCACCCACCCACTCACTCACTCACTCACTCACCCACCCATACTCACCCACTCACTCACTCACTCACACATGGGAGGTGGGGGATCTAGCATAGTGGTAAAGCATTGACTCGTCATGCTAAAGACCCAGGTTCGGTTACATGATATTACTGGAATATTGGTAGACCAGACACACCAGTGTTGACTGGATGGGTGAGTTCACGTCATCTACCAGAAACATTCCATCTACATGCCATTAGTCCAGCAGCATGATGGTATTGATGACTAGGGCATCACCTGATCAGTAATCCAATGATAACGCCTATTGATCATATAAACAGATCCGTGTGAGTTGTGGAGATAGTAAACACTACCTATCAATCATCCCAGCACTGTACAAACTCAGGTTCTTCTGTCGGTGTTATTCCTGGAAACACGGCAAAACAAAGCCAGGGTTTCTAGCGGCTATTGAGAAAATAATTGAATTCAAATTATAGCTGGCATAAAGTGGATTTCAAGAATGTCCTGTTGATGCAGTATAATTTTTGCCTTCTTTTTTATCCTTTCTGTTGTGAAATGGAGTATTGGTGCGGAGTAGAGACTGCATGCTCACAGGTTATATGAAGGACAGCGTTCGATGAATCTGTTTGGATTTGTTGAAGTCCACTGGGTCCAGTTTGACTGAAACAATAGTGAGTTGCCATTGATTGAACTGATCTGAATATTGTGGACTCCCTTATGTTTCATTTTGTGAAGGTTCAGCTCTACTATATCTTTTATTTGTCGCTGGTCATTGTCTGCAGTTTCTGGACAGGAAAGTCCTTGGTCAGTCGCTTGTTAGTCCCTAGTCAGTCTCTTCTCAATCTCTGGTCAGTCCTGAAAAGTCTCTAGCCAGACCCTGGTCAGTCTCTGCTCACTCTCTGGAAAGTCGCTGGTCAGTCTCTGGAAAGTCCCAGGTCTGCCTCTAGTCATTTCCTGGATAGTGTCTGGTCAATCACTGGTGTGCCTCTTGCGAGTCCCTTATCATTCTCTGGCCAGTTTCTGATGAGTCCATTGTCAGTCTCTGCTCAGTCCTTATTCTCTGCTCACTCTGTGGTCAGCTGGTGTTCAGTTTGTTAGGTAAACAACTATATGAGGAGACTGGAGAGGACTGATTCCTGTACCCCTTGTTTGTTGGAGGTGTATTGCAGCAGGATTACAGTGTGTAAGGGGCTGGATGTCTGCTATTCTCAAAGTATTGTAGGTTGTTCTAATGCCATGAACCCTCAGTGATTTTGCTGGAATATTGATAAAAGTGGTGTAAAATCATACTCACTCACTCTCTCATGCAACACGAAATTATAGGCTGTTGTGTTAGAGATGACGGACTTATGACTGCACCTTTGAATGATATTCACTTGCTACATCACATTCAGCTTACAGGGCTTTGTTATCTCTGAGTGTATTAGATTTCATTTAAGTCTCTTCCTGAAATACCTCGACAGGGGACATAAGAAATGGGCTGGTCAGTCCCATTTATGGAATAGAACCAGCAGATAAGCAGACAATTATACCACTGGGCTACCCCACTGAAGCCTTTGACATCTGTACAAATACCAAAGTGAAATTCTGGGTCTCAGATAATGCTGTATCAGCTAATTTCCATTTGTTGACATGGCAATCATTTAAACATAAGTAAATAACATTAAAATTGTATGTTTCTTGTCCACATAACGATTAGAAATAGACGTTTTGTAGAGTTGTCAGTGCTTCTGTATGCATACCTACCATTTGTTCATTGTGTGTTGATATTTTTTCATTTTCCTTTTTGAGTGTGTCTTTACTTTGTCAGAAAATGTTAAATTTTGAAGCAGACCTCAGGGACTTTGGATATCTTCCAGAATACGGTTTCATATATCCTTCGAGTTTTTCTAGTGGTGTGTGTGGCTGGCTTTTTCATTTCGAAAACCTCATATTTCACTTACACTTTCTGTAAAATGCACTAATTGTCTGGAGACATTTGTTGAACATCACATTGAACTTATATTCTCGATGTTAGCTGATGTTTTTATGTTCTGCATATCAATATGCAAAACTGTCTGTTGCATGTTCATTTAATTTGCCATATAATCATAGAACTCCGATCTATGGTAGAACTCCGATCTATGGTAGAACTCCGATCTATGGTAGAACTCCGATCCATCAGGTCTACGAAAGAAAACCTTTCCCACTGTGCATAAAAATGATGAATAGTCCACATTAATCATGACAATAGCAACAAAAACATAATACTTTGCAAATGAAACAGTAAAAATGGTAACTGTAATTCTCTAAAACTGGATCAAACTGTGAAAAGCCTGCAGCTTTGATTTTGTGCATGCATGCATGGAAGAAGTCTCAACCACATGTTCACATTTTCCACCTTGGACAAAAGTTACATTGTCTTTTTAAAGTATTTCTGTTGTCTTTTTTTTTGCATTTATCATCACAGTACTTGTGTTCACACTTGTTTACTTACTTTCCATTGATATGCAACAAGTGACAAGAATTATTTCGAGATATTCAACGCACTGTCTATGCAAGGTTATTCATTCCTGCTCGGAAATTTGAAGGAAACGGATTGTAATGCTTATGCGCAGTACAGTTCAAAGTTCACGATTGTAAAAATGTTGGAGTTGCCATTTTTACTTTTCAGTATCCAGGTAATATGTTTATGCTGCTATTTCCACATTTACTGGTGGGCTTTTCTGCATTTTTCTGCATAGTGGGAAAGTTTTCTGTGGTAGGCCTAAGACAGATGTACGATAGTACTGGTACTCACTTCCATAGTCAGACACAAGATTCATGGCACAGCTGAGATCCATGACAACAGATCCATGGTGAAACAGCTGAGTCATTTATGTCACCACTGGGTATCATTTCATCCCATCGGCAGAAACCAATGATAGAGTTTGAATCCAAGATTACCTTGGTGTGTTTCTGGGTTTGTCTGTGCCAAACTCCGAGAGGAACTCTTCAGGTGTCCCTTCCTCATGAACCCAAAACACTGTGTTTTAACTGAATGCTGTTATATGTGTAGTCAAATGTGGCTAAGTTGCTAAAATTCATAGCAGATCTTATGTTACCTTGAACCACTTTGACCACAAACCCCATAAAGAAACGGGTTAGAATTGGTCTTCAGGAACCCAAGCTTCAGGATCAGGAGGTCAGGCTTATGACTATTGACACATGTCATTATATCTCAATTGTATAGGTTGATCTGGATTGTCTGGTCAGGACTCAGTTATTTACACATTGCCACCATATAACTGACATAAACTACCGAGTAATGTTAACAAATATATTTCGCCACAAGCTAGATTGATCAAGTTCACTCACTCACCCAACCCTGACCTGTTTTCAACTTGAACCAGGGTCATGTACACCAGAGACAAAATGCTGTTCCTGGCAAGGTCATGACATCCATCAAATAAACAGAAATTCAAGCTATAATCATTTACTTGACTGTCCATGATTACTTCTGAAAACACATTAACCAGTTGTGAAATCTGAGTAGAATGAGGTTCTGGCTGTCGACTTCGATATGTGGTGATGAATGTGTAGATATAAGCTGTCAGATAGAAGAGCTGTCATGCTTGTTGAACAGGAGTCTTATCTTCCAAGACAAGAGCAGGTCAATCAACATAAATTCTCACCATTTAATCCTTATATTTTGTGCTCTCTCCAGGTTGCGAAATAATTTTGCTATTGTATTACTAAACACAAACTATATCAGCAGTTTACGTCAACATATTTAAAAACTCTTCAGCAGTATGAGACAAGCACGTTTCTCAGATGGAAATGGACAACCCATTATTTGTGTGTTAAAGAAAAGGAAATGATGTTTGATGTTTTCCTTTCTGTCAGTAGGAGGCAAATTAATCAGAACCTACCTAAGAAAGGAATTTCATATATTGTACATTCTAACAACAACTACCTATTTCTTATCACAAGAATCAAAAGGTATATGTGTGAAAGAGGAGCCTTAATGTTCTGTGAGTGAGGAAAGTTTGTGATCAAAGGTTTCCTGTGTGTCCAAGAGACGCAACTATGCACAACTATTTGTAGTGCATTATACAACATACCATGTTGACATGAATGTTTCTTTCAACTTTCTCGAGGCAAAAGGGTAGCCAAGTGGTTAAAGCATTTCCTCATCATGTTGTGGTTCGATTCCTCTCATGGGCACGTGTGATGTCCAGTTGTTATTGCTAAAATCAGTGCAAAACCCAACTCACTCACTGACTCACTTACTCGCTCACTCACTCACACGCTCACTCACTCAATATTTTCCTGCTCCTGATAAAAGTTTCTTGCTTGTGTAAATTTAAACTAAGCAGTCCAGGCAACACCTTCCTGCCCACCAAAAATGGATCCAGTTTTCTCTCATGACCTGTCCAAGAGCTTTCTCTTGATGAGTACTGTGTACCTATTTTAGATGTGGTCATCCTTGCATCATAGCAACTGATTTGGAGCAACATTTGTCTGAAAAAACCCCATTGGATTCCAAAGACTAATTCTGTGTCCATGAAATGTATTTGTGTCAAACCACTTTAATTTAAGACAACTAATATGATGCTAATGCCTCTGTAGATTCAGTACCCAACAGCATAGACTGATACTAATGCTGTTGATCACTGGATTGTCTGGTCCAAACTTGAGTCATTTACAGACCACTGCCATATAGCAAGAAAGTTCACGTCTGAAAGAGGCAGTGGAATCATAAAGTGTAAGGGCAACAATAATAGCAATCAAGTCAGTGAATATAATATTCATCTACGGCAACAATGGTCAGGCTTCTAAGTAGGATATTTAATGGATAATTGATGTGAACAAACCCGTCTGCCTTAATGTTGTGTGACATGCATAGTCTGAGTACCTTCTGCATAGTTTCATACCATGCTTGATTAGTGTACAGCTATCCGGTTAACTTCAATAGCATCGAAGAGTACTTACTGTTTGTCTCAAACAGTAATACTTTCTTATCCCCTGCCAAAGTGCAAAGTGACGATTATAGTATTAGACTCTGTCTGTCCGTACATATGTACATACGGATTGGAATATCCTAAGAACCGTTGACTAGATTCTTTTCATATTTGGTAGCTAGGTTTATCACAGAAAAAGAAAGTTCTCAGTCAGATTTGGTGACCTTGACCTTCATCTCAAGGTTGCAAGGTGACTTTACCGTTTCAGTGAGATATCTCAAGAACTATTTACTGTATTTTCTTCATATTCAAACCAAGCTTATTCTAGGGAAAGTGCAGGGCCCAGTTGATTTTGGTGACCTTCAGTCAATTTTCAAGGTCATGGCAGCACTTTGAAGAGGTCAGCATGAAAGCTTCATGTTAATCTTGTCAGCGAGATATCTCAAGAACTGTTCACTGTATTTTCTTCATATTCAGTGCCAACTGTTATCGAGGGAAGGCGCAGGAACCGTTTAATTTTGATGACCTTCAGTTGATTTTCAAGGTCATGGCAATACTTTGAATATTTCAGCATGTTAAACTGCATTTAAGCTTGTTACATGCAGTTTATTATGTTCGTTTTATAAAGGTGTTAGCAATGTATTTCTGACAAATAGTAATTGTAAATGGTAACATTTCAACGGAACTGACTTCTTTATATGGAAAGTCTTTTAGTTGAAACAAATGGAAATGAGTATGTAGTGGTTGTGATTTGGAGCTCTTTCATGTATCTCGTTTCTTTTTAAGTTTGATAATATGTGGCGCGGGATTATGTCACTATAGTGACAGAGTTTGTTGACAACCAATTATGGTTAGAACTCAGAGTTGTGAACTTCATTTAACTCTACAGTGAAATAATGTAATATAATTACAGCCATGTAACCATAGCTAAAAATACCATGTAACCATATGAATCAGTAAAAATGCTTTTAATATCCAAAAAAGCTTTTAATATCCCCAAAATGCCTTGTTGAAACAAATGATTCCGTAGGACATTGAGAAAGTTTCAGGAGTAACCACAGTCTACTCGTCTTAAGCTGCATGAATTGAAATACAGAAGAGAGTAGTTTCTTGTCCATTAGCGCCTGTCCACTGAAAAGCTAGCCCTGTCACCAGCCACTGAAGGATCTGGTAACTAAATGTATGGGGAAATATAAACGTTGATGGGGAGTGAGTGCCATAACATGAAAGTGTATCGGGAGGGAGTTATGGCACATGGCTATTGATGATTGGGAATGTTTGCCAACACAGGCAGCAACCTATTGATCTCTTCGTCTCAACAATGGACACTGCTTTTAAGGCTAGCGTGTAAGGAGACTACTCTGATACATCAAAGAAATATATTTTTGTCTGGAGGAAAGTGTAATCATCAACCCGAGACTGGGGGCTCTAACAAGGTTTTAGCTTTGTTGCAAATTATGCTTTAGCTTCAGAATGAGAAATTGACATTGTTAAAGAACGTAATGGGACAAATGTCATTTTCAAGTTGAAGTGGGCTCAGTTTAGGAAGGTAGAACAAGAGACAACTAATACAGTATGTATGGATTTAACAATGTGAACATCATGTATACAAGTAGCTTCAAATGTAGAGAGAGCAATGGTGTCCATATACAGACTCCCCAGGGATTGAGCATGTTCGTATTAATGAGAAATCGTTACAATACAAGAACTGATAGATATATTATGTATCACTCCTTAGCAGGGGACCTCATCTATGAGTCAACCTTGCATAAAACAAAATTGATACTAATCTTTATGCCCTGTATAAAAGCAAGGCATGTTGTCAGAACATACTTGATCTCTGCTTCTGCATGCATATCCCCCATTGTTTTCCAGCACATTGCACCATTTTGTGTGTTTACACATTGTGACACTGGACTGGTGACTTAAAACAATTTGTTTGTCAAGTACTGAAGTAATTTAGGCGAAGGGAATGTTATTTCCTGTAATTTAATTGCCAGTTATCTACTTTTCAATTTACTATGCTCGGGTTTAAATATGACTGTTTATTCAACAATCTTTAATACATGCCTTGTCAAACACTTGCTAATTGATGAAAGAGCAAAGGGGATTGATTCTATGTTCACCAATTCGATAGCATGTGTTGGGTCACATGAGCAAATCCTGATCGGGGATGTTTGCAACTTTGTAGTGTATTTCAGTACAGCGTTATAATTAGATCCGCTTTTATGAAAATGCAATGGTAATCTGAATGGATAGATCGCTGTTGGGATGGTGTCTGTTTTGATACAATGGTAAATGTGTTCTTCATGTACTAGAAGGTTTGGAAGAACTGTTTGGTTGGGATCTGTTTTGATACAGTGGTAAATGTGTTCTTCATGTACTAGAAGGTTTGGAAGAACTGTTTGGTTGGGATCTGTTTTGATACAGTGGTAAATGTGTTCTTCATGTACTAGAAGGTTTGGAAGAACTGTTTGGTTGGGATCTATTTTGATACAATGGTAAATGTGTTCTTCATGTACTGGAAGGTTTGGAAGAACTGTTTGGTTGGGATCTGTTTTGATACAATGGTAAATGTGTCTTCATGTACTGGAAGGTTTGGAAGAACTGTTTGGTTGGGATCTGTTTTGATACAATGGTAAATGTGTCTTCATGTACTGGAAGGTTTGGAAGAACTGTTTGGTTGGGATCTGTTTTGATACAATGGTAAATGTGTCTTCATGTACTGGAAGGTTTTGAAGAACTGTTGGGCTTTTTTCTGTTCTGATACAAAAGTAAATGTGTTGGTCTTGAGCAGGAATATGTTGGAGGAACTGTTAAGAAGTGCACAGATACACACAAGAATTCAAATTGCATGACTTTAACTGTGCTTCAAGAGTACGAACAAATTATTTTTATATCTTTACATAAACTGAAAAAAAGATCATACTGCATCATATCTGATCTACATACTGATGTAACAAATGTCTTCTTATGGTGGCATTACAGGTTTGACACAAAAACAAACTCGTTATAAATGACAAAAATCAATTTCCTTCTGTTATATGAAAAGATGATAAGATATGCTTGCAAGAAAAGTACAGTCTTTTTTTCTAAAACTAGGTCACAGTAAGTCAAGATGCCTTTTGAATTGAATGTTGTAATTTGAGTTACTATGCGATATTTAGACTTCAAAGGAAGAAATGAATAATGCTGAAACTAGTGATTTATTGAAAAAGCAAAAAAAAATATATTAATGATGTGCGTCAGTTGTTGGTAATTTTGCTTTGACTTTCTGAAATGTGTGCAAGTGATACCACAGAAATGCAATTTCGAGTAGAATGTAACATCATGGAGTATTTTGGGTTGGGGTTGGGGTCCATCTTTATATTGAGGGGCATAGAGCAAGAAAATGATGTCAGTCTGGGATCCACAGGGAATAAGAATATAAATCTGACTGGACAAGACATAAGTTAACCTCAGCTCAATCAAACTTCTGTTTTCCATCTATTTGCATTTTGTAATAGATCTCTTTTTTGTTGACACTGTCAGAATAAACCATATCATTAAGAATAGTTTGATGAATCAGAAAGAGGAACATGTTGTTATACACATCCTGTGTTAGACTGTATACTTGTGCCCAACTGATGGACTGCTTGAGGCTAAAACAACATGCACTACATATGTTGCAGCTACAGTTAATTATATTCATCTTATTCTAATAATCATACACTTTATATGAAATACTCAGAATATGCATCATACACTTTATATAAAGTACTCGGAATATGCATCATACACTTTATATAAAATACTCAGAATATGCATCATACGCTTTATAAAAAATACTCAGAATATGTATCATACACTTTATAAAAAATACTCAGAATATGTATCATACGCTTTATATAAAATACTCAGAATAAGCATCATACGCTTTATAAAAAATAATCAGAATATGCATCATACACTTTATATAAAGTACTCAGAATATGCATCATACACTTTATAAAAAATAATCAGAATATGCATCATACACTTTATATAAAATACTCAGAATAAGCATCATACGCTTTATAAAAAATAATCAGAATATGCATCATACACTTTATATAAAATACTCAGAATAAGCATCATACGCTTTATAAAAAATAATCAGAATATGCATCATACACTTTATATAAAGTACTCAGAATATGCATCATACACTTTATAAAAAATAATCAGAATATGCATCATACGCTTTATAAAAAATAATCAGAATATGCATCATACGCTTTATATAAAATACTCAGAATATGCATCATACACCTTATAAAAAATAATCAGAATATGCATCATACGCTTTATAAAAAATAATCAGAATATGCATCATACGCTTTATATAAAGTACTCAGAATATGTATCATACGCTTTATAAAAAATAATCAGAATATGCATCATACACTTTATATAAAATACTCAGAATAAGCATCATACGCTTTATAAAAAATACTCAGAATATGCATCATACACTTTATATAAAGTACTCAGAATATGTATCATACGCTTTATAAAAAATAATCAGAATATGCATCATACACTTTATGTAAAATACTCAGAATATGCATCATACACTTTATATAAAATACTCAGAATATGCATCATACACTTTATATAAAATACTCAGAATATGCATCATACACTTTATATAAAATACTCAGAATAAGCATCATACGCTTTATAAAAAATACTCAGAATATGCATCATACACTTTATAAAAAATACTCAGAATATGTATCATACGCTTTATAAAAAATAATCAGAATATGCATCATACGCTTTATAAAAAATAATCAGAATATGCATCATACACTTTATATAAAATACTCAGAATATGCATCATACGCTTTATATAAAGTACTCAGAATATGTATCATACGCTTTATAAAAAATACTCAGAATATGCATCATACGCTTTATAAAAAATACTCAGAATATGCATTATACGCTTTATAAAAAATAATCAGAATATGCATCATACACTTTATATAAAGTACTCAGAATATGCATCATACACTTTATAAAAAATAATCAGAATATGCATCATACACTTTATATAAAATACTCAGAATAAGCATCATACGCTTTATAAAAAATACTCAGAATATGCATTATACGCTTTATAAAAAATACTCAGAATATGTATCATACGCTTTATAAAAAATAATCAGAATATGCATCATACGCTTTATGTAAACTACTCAGAATATGTATCATGCGCTTTATAAAAAATACAGAATATGTATCATACACTAATGAGCAATGACTTATTTCGCAAATGTTTCTGAAGCTTCCCTTGTGTTGTCTGAAAATAGTGAATAAGAAACACAAATGCAAATGATAGTTGTATAGAGAACAGTCTTAGCTCTAAGATAATTGTACTACCAATGCTTAAACATAGTCATAGGACATTCTCAGAGCTAAGATAAGAGTTGTACCATCAGTGCTTTAGCACAGATATAGGGCAGTTTTAGCACTAAGATGGTTGTACCACCACTGCTTTAACATAGACATAGGACATTCTAATAGAGCTAAGATAATTGTACTGCCAATACTTAAACATAGGGAATTCTTAGCTCTAAGATAATTGTACTGCCAATACTTAAACATAGGGAATTCTTAGTTCTAAGATAATTGTACTGCCAATACTTAAACATAGGGAATTCTTAGCTCCAAGATAATTGTACTGCCAATACTTAAACATAGGGAATTCTTAGCTCCAAGATAATTGTACTGCCAATACTTAAACATAGGGAATCCTTAGTTCTAAAATAGTTGTACTGCCAATACTTAAACAGAATTCTTAGCTCCAAGATAATTGTACTGCCAATACTTAAAAATAGGGAATTCTTAGTTCTAAAATAGCTGTACTGCCAATACTTAAACATAGGGAATTCTTAGCTCTAAGATAATTGTACTGCAAATACGTAAACATAGGGAATTCTTAGTTCTAAGATAATTGTACTGCCAATACTTAAACATAGGGAATCCTTAGTTCTAAAATAGTTGTACTGCCAATACTTAAACATAGGGAATTCTTAGCTCTAAGATAATTATACTGCCAATACTTAAACATAGGGCATTCTTAGCTCTAAGATAATTGTACTGCCAACGTAGCCATAGGATGGTCTTAGTACTAAGGTTGCTGAGATCACTTTGTAAAATGAATCTACTTAAAGAAGGCTATTTTACAGTGAGTATTGCTCATTTTCTGTCCTTGAATTACATAATTTGTGAAATTGTCAGTATACTTCGACAGATAATTATCTGTTTGACCAATAGCCATTATTACCTGTCAGTCAGACCTGTGACTCTTGAACATGAATAAAATATACATGAACCAAGTCCTTGTTTAAAGGGAGGTAATTGATAAGTAAGGAAGTTGTTCTGTCATCTTGATATACAGTCTCCGCAATGACCACTTACTTCCATTTACAACAGAACGGATCATATTTTCTGTTCTTGAGAAATCAATATGGCTTGCTACCACTTATATCATAAATCAGGTTTTTCACTTAAGTTTTGTGTCAGACATATACTTGACTGGTACTGCAGAGCTCAGATCCCTAATCTGGTTTCCATTTCTCAAGCTGCAAGTCAAGCTGCCCTACCACGATGTGACAGTTCAGCATTGAGCGAGGATTTCATCGAGCAGCAACTCAACATACAGTGTGCTTTGGGCAAAAGGACCATATATAGCCTGTTCTTTTGTTGTTTCTTTTCATTATTTAGAATTGTTATTACTATCAGTGTATATCAATACAGTAATGTATTGCTGAGGTTGAAACCTGCTTTTGAAAAAAATATGGAAAGTGTTTTGTCATATTATAATACGAGATGCGACATCACAGATGCTGAAGTCTTGACAACTCACACTTTCACATAACAAAAAAAACCCATTATATCAGGTCCTATACTAGCAAACCCTTGACCTCTTTCTACCCCACCATTCCATACATTAATAGAAACCAGAGTACCACATACATAAGGTGTTCAAATCCAGGGATGTCATTTGAGTACCACAAAGATTTATGCTGGACAACTTGGCTTTTTATCAAAGATATTTAGTATGTGATTTAACTGATCATGAATTCTGTTGTTTAATACAAAACGGATATGAATAAAACTTTAAGTATGGATTGAATTGTACCTTGAAATATCTGCAATATTGTCTTAAATTCTTTTGTACGTGAGGATCTTATAGATCAGTATGCAAACAAGACAGTGTTCACATGTTTCTGTAGACATAAGATGATCTGTATACAAAAAAATTAGTAAATTTCCCATTATGATCTGGTAAACTATCCTCCCAACAACTGATCAATATCCTATGTCTTGGCTTACAGCTAATAGATATATACCAGTATTTACATTGCAATTTTCTCATTTGATAATGATTAATGTGAAAACACTCAGGGCATTCCATCAAACAGAAAGAGAGTCTGTCGCACTGTGTTTCTGGCAAAGATAGTTTATGGTAACAAACCATGAATATGTTTTTTTATTTGTAATCTTATGTTGTCCAAAACATTGAGGAACCAATACAAATTGTGGTATTGTTAGAGTCTGAATGGTATCTTTTTGTATATTCCCCAGAAAAGTGCCATATTATGTATTTTTTCCTTGTCCATTAAATCGTGGCTCATTCCAGTGCATGTTGGCATCAGGTGCAATATTGTACTGCTTATATTGAATGTTCCTAATGTACCAGTATCCTTGTTTATTACAGACTCAACCGTAGGAATTTAATCAAGAAAATCACTCAAAGGCATAGTAAGGTGAACAGGATGCAGATGATCCCTATAGAGTTTGTTATCCCTAGCAACAACAATGGAAATGTTTGTATGCCCCTCCATGCATCCACCACACTTTGTCCGAAGCATATGTCCTAAACTTGGTACACATGTAAAGTATGATCCCTAGATGTGCCTTTTAGGGGAGTTAGACCCAGATATGAATTCTATCTTTTGCTGTGTCCAGGGAAACATTATTTAGGTTGTGACTATGAGGATGTCATCTTGTCTGGAGCAGATCTCCTAAACTATACATGCCAGATTCATCAACCTTGGGAAATATGTCAAGCATGATCCCTAGATGTGCCTCGTGGGGATTAGATCCAGATATATAAATTTTGATTTGTTGTGGTTTCCATGGAAACATGACAGGCTGCCACTGGCTTTGAGGATGCCATCTTGTCCAAAGCTCATCTCCCAAACTACAGCTTTATGAAACTTGGTACACATGGTCACCATGTTAACCGTGATCCCTAGATGTGGCTAGTGTGTCAATTTTATTTCTTGTGGTTTCCATGCCAACAAGTTACTTTGACTGAAATTTGTGGTTGTGCTCTTTTACAGAACAGAACTTTAACACCGTTCTCTCTTTCTGCTGGGTCTGGTGGTTTACTGGTGCCTTTTGGTAGGTTTGGATAAATGAATAAAATATTTGTTGTGTGTCCATGGCAATAAGTTTGGCCTCAACTGAATTTGGTGGCAGCATTCTTTACAGGAGCAGAAGTGTAAAACCTTACAATACTCTCCTCCCACTCTGCCAAAAGCACACTGAAACACTGACATACTGTTATCATAATTAGAAGACATATTCATGAAGAGTATTTTGCCTTTGCTGGGATATTACTGACTTTTTCTTCTTGTTATACATGTACTACTTTCCTGCTGACAGATTGCATGCATGTGGGTGATCCCTACTGTGACATATCATGCTCAAGAGTTTGTGATACTGTTAAAATGTTTCCCTACAAACTTATTGCATGAAACAAATGTAGGTGATCCCTAAAATGACAGATCATCCTTCAGAGATTGTGGCACTAGCTTAATAACAACTGACAGCATTTGAAAAGATTGTTGGGTATCACTTCAGTGATATGTCTTTCCTCAGAGTTTGACGTACTATTTTCCCAAAACTACTTGTAAGATCATAGAACTTTAACACAATAACCACTATATCACATCCTTGTTAGAAGCCATTTGAGATTTATATTCAACACATGCATGAAACCAGTCATGAGCCAAACATTATTTCAGATAATTTGATTGCTACTTTTGGCTCATTTCTAATCAGCAATATGTGCCTAGCATGACAGGAATAATGTCTTGTCATTGATTCCGGATGATGTTTGGTTTCGGCAGCACCAACGCCAGTCACTATTCCAGGTCCTCACTGCTAGTCTCTTGGAATCAATGGTCACATATAATGGCAGATTAGCTATGTTCTATCATCTTGCATTGTGGTGTGAAATTGAATCTGCAGTGCTACCTTTTCAGAAGTCAAACCGGTTGTTCCCAGATATTAAAAGCTCAGTAATTGGGAAATATATTGTAGTTATCTATTGACAGATATCACACGGTATATTTGAGTCAGATTAGTAAAGACAGGGCTCTATTTTCCCTGTTATTGATTTTGGCTCCATGTCATCAAATACATACCAAACCACAGAGGTCAGTACACATATGGAATATATTTAAACCCTAGCAAAGGAGCAAGCAATTGTTTCTCTGTCTGTTATATTCCTTATCATTTGAGAATACAAATTTTTTTTTAGTGGACACAAATTATGATAATTTATACTACTACACGAATCTAAACAAGTGCAGATACATAAAATTGGAAAAAAAACAACATTTATATTGCATGAAGAAAATTGGGAATTTTCATTTTTTGCAAATTCAAATACATTGCTTTTTCCAGGTTTGCAGTGATTACCTCCCTTTTGAGATGAACTCTGTTCAGTGCACTTATTAGAAGGTTTTAGTGAATTCAATCTAAATGCGCTGTAGGGAGTTTGCACTAATTACTCCCTAGAACCAGTCCTGTGCATTCCCCTTGAAGCAAGAAGGATGAACTCAGAATTGTGTCTTGGAAATCACTGACAAATTTATCATCACTAAGAGCTCTGTGAGTGTGATTACCCATGGCAACCATGGCTATAAGGTGACACAACATCACAATATTCACGGCCAGTGCAGGAGATCTCCAGAAGCATCATGAGACTACAGTTTGTGGTCTCATTTCATTTCTGTACAAAAACCATCTCTGCTGTCTCGTGGACAAGGTATTAACTAGAGTTGTTTGTCGCTTAAAGCTGCACTCAGCAATATTCCAGCCATATGGTGGCAGTCTGTAAATAATCAAGTCTGGACCAGACAGTCCAGTGATCAACAGCATATGCATTGATCTACAAAACTGGGATATGATGACAATTACCAACCAAATCAGTGACCACCTGATCCTTTAGTTCCTTCTTAAGACATCTTGGGTTACTGAAGACCAAATCTAATGGGGATCTTCAGGTTGGTGGTTAATCTCCGGCACTGTCACACCATTCCAAGTTAATGATGGTACCATTGTCACCATTCCAGGTGCCCAGAAATTAAAACATCGATTGGTAACTGATACTGTATATGAGAGAGGTATGATCGTGTCTGACTCCATGAATCCTGCCTGCTACAAAAGAGTGCACACATGCATACACTCACTGACTCTGACAGAAATACCTTTTCTTTTCCGGGCACAATGAAACGAAAATCTGCAACAATGCAGTATCACTCAACTAAAACTAATAGAAGACTTGAGAAAACAGATTCACTGAAAACTAGCAGACTGTTCCCTGTATCTTGGTTATGTTGAAGACTAGGGAAGTGATTGGCCAAGTATGTGATTTGTCTGATGACACATAGATAGCTCTGGTTTTAGTCCACATATAAGCTGGTTTGGTGGAGCCAATGTAAACGATAGTTGATGTTATCTGTGTTTAATCCTATCATTGAGACCTTTGTCACTGATTTTTGTTTTGTTTTTTTTATGAAGATGCCAAAAATGTAGGTATCTCCTTATGGTCATACCATACAGGGCAGTGGTGTACCCTAGTGGTTAAGGTACTTGCTCACCACACTGAAAACCTAGGTTTGATTCACTGTTTCTCATGTCCCTAATGCGATATTGCTGGAATATTGCAACAAGCAGCATAAAACTGCTGGCCAATGAGATGTGACATGTTAAGTAGGCAATCAGCATTGGATATTTGACTTGTAAATCATTTTTCTGGTTTGCAGAGATAATAAATTGTATGCATCTTCAGGAAATTCTGCTCTTGATAAGTCCATTTACTGTTTTCTTTCAGAGGAAAAGATGTTCTGTATAAATCAAAATAGAAAACGCTAGTGTTCCACAAATAATCTGACGTCTACATGAATCATATTTCTCATTTAGGTAGGCATGGGAATTGTTACTTACAGAAGTACTCCTAATGCATTCATTAAGAATCTGATGACCATTATGCTTAACTGACAGTTGGCTAAGTCAAGGAGTGAGTGTGACTTCCTTCACCTTGCTTCAATACATTCTGGATCTTGTTCTTGAAAGCAGCCTGTGTGCTGCCACTATCAGATGTTGAGTGTGAAATGGAACACAGTTCACCAACTCATCTTGAGTATACACGTAATGCTCAGATCACTTTGTAAAACTTTGCAAGGACTTCTGCCTCAGGAGCACATGGTCAGACTGCTAAAATCACTGCGTAAAAGTGGGCAAGGCCTTCCTCAGGAGCACACAGTGGTATTTTTTTAAGATCACTTTGTAAAACTGGGCATGGCCTCTTCCTCAGGAGCACACTGTAGGGTTGCTAAGATCAAGTACGTTGTAAAACAGTGCAAGGAGGAGCTAGCTCATTTCAGGGTTTGACGTAGAATTTTGTAGTCACGCAATGCAGCCATCAATGAATATTGTAGCTCAGTTTTATGATATGAGGTTGTCAGACACATATAGATTGTGGTAGATGAAACCGACATTAACTCACTTGTGTGAAATAACACCTGTCATAGCAAGCCGTGCTTCCATGCCTCAGCATACAGACACTTTTGCTCCATACATCTAGGGCAGGGTGAGAACCAATCATCCGGGGAGCCATCATTTGCTGTGCACTTTCATCCTTTGGAACTGTGGGATTGTTGGGATAAATCCTAGTTTGCCAAGCTATTATGTTTTTTCATGAGCATGTTACCGGGTTGCTTTGACCAAAGTGGTAAACATCCGGGCTTTAGACTCTTTCCTCCAGCAGAAGACCCAAGAGGTAGTTTTGTGGTTAAAGGGTTTGCTTATCACTCCAAAGACCCAGGTTTGTTGCTTCACAACCTGTGATGCCAGTTTCTGGTGTGCAAGGGATATGGTTGGAATATTGCTATCAGTGGTGTTAAACACAACTAACTCACTCACTCACTCACTCACTCACTCACTCAGAGAGTTTGGTTTGACATCCATCTCTTTAACAATATTTCAACAGTATCACAGCAGAGGACACCAGAAATTGGCTTTACACATTGTAACCAAGTGCAGAGTCAAACCCAGGTCTTCAACATAATGAGCAAATGTTTTTAACCATGAGGCTAACCCACCATCATCCTCTACATTAGAATGGTCCTCATACTGGCTGTGAGAGGTGATTTAATCAGTGGGGTGGTCATGATAAGTGTCTTTACTAAGGGTTTGTCAGCCTACTCCAAATGAGTGAAACATTGCTCAGAATATCAGTCACTGGATTGTCTCTTCCAGGCTCAATTCCTTCCAGGCATCAGTCATACAGTCCACATATTGCTGACTGAGGCATTAAAGAACTAACAGTATTCCGAATATTAGTTTGTAGTTTGATATGCTATCTTGATTTTTCATGTTATATTTGCTGAAATGATGATGGTGGGATCGTTTAATCTCAAGAAATTGAAAATGTCAGCTGTGGTTTAAGGAATCTGAACCATATCAGTTATCCTGATACAGAATTTGTACATTATCTTATTGAATAATGATTAATGGATTTCAAGAACTGTAAAAAATTGTTCAAATCCATAAAGATTAGGTTCATCAGCTGTTTAAGTGAATGTCGTCGTTTTCCATGTCATATTTCTGTTGAAATTTTGCCTCAGGGCAGACGCTGGTATTGATGGATAACTAAATGGTTTTGGCTTTAAGGATTGGAAACATGAATACCATGGGAATTCTAACTGATCTGTTATATGTTTTGCTTTGACAGAATCAGGCATACATTGTGATGTGACAATCAGATT
Source organism: Haliotis asinina (assembly GCF_037392515.1). Taxonomy (NCBI): domain Eukaryota; kingdom Metazoa; phylum Mollusca; class Gastropoda; order Lepetellida; family Haliotidae; genus Haliotis; species Haliotis asinina. The sequence continues at coordinate 5,029,171 of NC_090286.1, read as the reverse complement.
TCATGGATTCTGCTTCTTGGCTTCTCAAAACACAAGTGGTCATCTGATGAAACATGTGAAAATGAAGGTTGTGATCTTTTTCTATTCCTTCACAGTGGATAATGAAACATAGTACTGAATGATTTGAGTCAAGTGAAAGTGCCTGAAATATTGCTTATGAATATCACCTTTATATATAGGCTTTGTTTGACTGTTGTGTCATACTGGTGACACTGCAATATGATGTCTTGCTTAAATAGTCTGGACCACACAAAGAAATGATTAACATCATGAGCATCTCGACAATGGAACTCAATCATCAACAATGCACAATACACAGAACTCAATCATCAACAATGCACAATACACAATTTTGTGTCATGTTCACTGGATAAGAGTCATGTTGACAATGGAACTCAATCATCAACAATGCACAATACACAGTTTTGTGTCATGTTTACCGGATAAGAGTCAAGTTGACAATGGAACTCAATCATCAACAATGCACAATACACAGTTTTGTGTCATGTTTACCGGATAAGAGTCATGTTGACAATGGAATTCAATCATCTACAATGAACAATACACAGAACTCAATCATCAACAATGCACAATACACAATTTTGTGTCATGTTTACCGGATAAGAGTCATGTTGACAATGGAACTCAATCATCTACAATGAACAGTACACAGTTTGGTGTCATGTTTACTGGATAAGAGTCATGTTGACAATGGAACTCAATCATCTACAATGAACAATACACAGTTTGGTGTCATGTTTACTGGATAAGAGTCATGTTGACAATGGAACTCAATCATCTACAATGAACAATACACAGTTTGGTGTCATGTTTACTGGATAAGAGTCATGTTGACAATGGGACTCAATCAGCAACAATGCACAATACACAGTTTGGTGTCATGTTTACCGGATAAGAGTCATGTTGACAATGGAACTCAATCATCTACAATGAACAATACACAGTTTGGTGTCATGTTTACTGGATAAGAGTCATGTTGACAATGGAACTCAATCATCTACAATGAACAATACACAGTTTGGTGTCATGTTTACTGGATAAGAGTCATGTTGACAATGGAACTCAATCATCTACAATGTACAATGCACAATACACAGTTTGGTGTCATGTTTACCGGATAAGAGTCATGTTGACAATGGAACTCAATCATCTACAATGAACAATACACAGTTTGGTGTCATGTTTACTGGATAAGAGTCATGTTGACAATGGAACTCAATCATCTACAATGAACAATACACAGTTTTGTGTCATGTTTACTGGATAAGAATCATATTAGAAGGTGGCCTTGCATAACTTTGATATGGAGAATGTTCACTGTATGCCTTGACTTACATTTCTTATTGGTTTTATTAAACGTTTCAGTCAGTTTGATTTACTTTTACATGTGAAAAATGTGTGTACAGAAGATAGCAATGCCTGTGTGTACAGAAGATAGCAATGCCTGTGTGTACAGAAGATAGCAATGCCTGTGTGTACAGAAGATAGCAATGCCTGTGTGTACAGAAGATAGCAATGCCTGTGTGTACAGAAGATAGCAATGCCTGTGTGTACAGAAGATAGCAATGCCTGTGTGTACAGAAGATAGCAATGCCTGTGTGTACAGAAGATAGCAATGCCTGTGTGTACAGAAGATAGCAATGCCTGTGTGTACAGAAGATAGCAATGCCTGTGTGTACAGAAGATAGCAATGCCTGTGTGTACAATTAAATGCTCATAGTATTCTTAAATCATGCTCTTAAAGGAATGCTGAATAGCAAATGAAATACAATCTACAGTCATATCAAGTGATGTTTTATATCAAATTTCACATTTTTATGGACCTGGGACTCGTTTCACAAAGCGATCATAGTGCTACGATGTCATAAGTCTATGTTAAAGTATGGAAGTTATGACTGTCTTAATGCTACGATCACTTTGTGAAATGGGGCCCAGGTTTATCATCCTTTGTTGACTTGCCGAAAAGATATTCAATTTGTTTACTGCCCTCAGTGTTTGAAAAAAATGTATGTAAAATTTGTCCTTTTTTTTCACCTCCACAGAATTAAGATTGAGGTTACTAACAAGATTTTCAGATGTCCAGAAATTCATGTATCCAGAAAACATGTTTTAATGCATGCATCCTTATAAGCAAGTTTTAACTCGACAAGCTGTCATATAATCTATCATGAATCTCCCATATAATCTATACTTAGCGGTAAAAATGGTAAAACTTCACAGAAACTGGAACTCATTATGAGCTATTGATGAAAATCAAACCATAAATTTTGGGGCCCGATTATCTTCAACATGGATGTTAACTCGGGTAATATTTCTGATGAGAAAATACTTTGAATAATTACTAATAAATTTTTGACTGTGTATTCAAGTGGATAGTCATCACTTCTTGTTTAAGGGTTGAAGATCTTATCAAAGAGATTAATAGTATTAAAACTGTATCGGCAGGAAGACATCCATGGGTGGGTTTGGAAATACCAATTTATGCCCTCTCTAATTAACCTGCATGTCGTCTTATTGATTTTGGCTTTAGCTTGTATTTCTAGCAGAGCAAGGAGTCAGGAACTCAGCATTCATCATAGTTATGTCGTCATTCTTGTTGTATTTATAGGAGCCAAGCCTTTGCAAAAAAATAATTAAAAGAATGCTTTGAAAGAAGACTACCTGACAGAATAAAGCTGCAGATGGCTGATTTGGGGTTGTTGGGTGATTTGGAAACCTGGGAGGTTACATGTTTGGCAGTCAGAAGACTGAAGTTGGGACGTTACGATTAATTAATTGTCTGATTTACATCCCTGTACACCTTTGTGATGTGTGTCGTTGGTCTGGAACCAGTGAGTGAGTGAATGGGCGAGTGGATGATCTGAAGCAGTGGTTGAATACTAGAAGCAGTGATTGAATATATTTGTCTATAAACATCATCTTGAAGCAGTGGTTGAAAGTATGGGTGGATGGATTAGCTAGAAGCAGTGGTTAAATGTATTGGTGGATGGATCGGCTTGAAGTAGCGGTTGAATATATTCACAGGTGGAAGGATCAGTTAGAACCAGTTGTTGAATGTATGGATGGCACGGCTCGAAGCAGTGGTTGAATGTATGGATGGGAGAATTAGCTAGAAGCAGTGGTTGAATGTATTAGTGGATGGATCAGTTAGAACCAGTTGTTGAATGTATGGATGGCTCGGCTTAGAGGAGTGGTTGAATGTATGGATGGGTGAATTAGTTAGAAGCAGTGGTTGAATGTATGGATGGGTGAATTAGCTAGAAGCAGTGGTTGAATGTATTAGTGGATGGATCAGTTCGAACCAGTTGTTGAATGTATGGATGGCTCGGCTTGGAGGAGTGGTTGAATGTATGGATGGGTGAATTAGTTAGAAGCAGTGGTTGAATGTATGGATGGGTAAATTAGCTAGAAGCAGTGGTTGAACGTATTGGTGGATGGATCAGTTCGAACCAGTTGTTGAATGTATGGATGGCTCGGCTTGAAGGAGTGGTTGAATGTGTGTGTGGATGGGTGCAGAAATCATTGAGTTGAGTGTTTGAACAACTGGTTGGTGGGAGTATAAGAATCAGTGATTGAGTAATTGAGTGGATGGGTGAGTGGGTGTTGTGTGGGTGAATGTTAAACATCAAAAGTAATTATTGCATCATTTAAGTTCACAAAAGATGAATCTTCACATGCAACTAATCTGAATCCTCATAGTGCATGCAGTTCATTACTTTTGAAAGTGTGACAATTTCCTGCAGTCAAGATATTTTCTTATTCTGGTTGATGAATGAGGATGGTTCTGGATGATTTATTGTCTAAAGTCCTACAATCGTGCATCCAGCTTTCTGTGGCTAATCTCACAGAGACAGAAGGAACCACAGTTTGGCTTTATGTTTCTGTGGATATATCTCACAGAAACAGAAGGAACCGCAGTGTGGCTTTATGTTTCTGTGGCAATATCTCACAGAGACAGAAGGAACCACAGTACTGCTTATGTTTCTGTGGCTATATCTCACAGAGACAGAAGGAACCGCAGTGTGGCTTTATGTTCCCACAGATTCATCAACTCAATACATCACCCTGGAGAGCACTATTTCATCTGCATTGAGTCAGTCTCTAAATAATTCCATCTGGACAACCAATAGTTGATAACATGTGTGAGCATAAACCCTCATCAGCCAGGTCTTGTGGGTACTTCTTTCTGTTAACACTTTGGAGTTGGTTAACACTTGGCAAACTGAACATGAACCAAGATCCAATACAGCAGGTCATGGCGAAATTGGGCAGGATTGTTGCTGCCCTGGTATTGTAGGCTGCTAGTTTTGTAGGCTGCTAGTTTCATTTAACCAGTGTCTTGGCATATTAGTCATGGGTGATCTTACACTTGAACATAGACTTACAATACTCTCACTCCTATACTTTAACATAGATTTATGACATAGACTTAGGATATCTGTAACGCCTATACTTTAACACAGACTTAGGATATCTGTAACTCCTATACTTTAACATAGACTTAGGATATCTGTAACTCCTATACTTTAACATAGACTTAGGATATCTGTAACTCCTATACTTTAACATAGACTTAGGATATCTGTAACTCCTATACTTTAACATAGACTTACGACATCTGTAACTCCTATACTTTAACATAGACTTAGGATATCTGTAACTCCTATACTTTAACATAGACTTAGGACATCTGTAACTCCTATACTTTAACACAGACTTAGGATATCTGTAACTCCTATACTTTAACATAGACTTAGGATATCTGTAACTCCTATACTTTAACATAGACTTAGGATATCTGTAACTCCTATACTTTAACACAGACTTAGGATATCTGTAACTCCTATACTTTAACATAGACTTATGATATCTAAACTCCTATACTTTAACATAGACTTAGGATATCTGTAACTCCTATACTTTAACATAGACTTAGGATATCTGTAACTCCTATACTTTAACATAGACTTAGGACATCTGTAACTCCTATACTTTAACATAGACTTAGGATATCTGTAACTCCTATACTTTAACACAGACTTAGGATATCTGTAACTCCTATACTTTAACACAGACTTAGGATATCTGTAACTCCTATACTTTAACATAGACTTAGGATATCTGTAACTCCTATACTTTAACATAGACTTAGGACATCTGTAACTCCTATACTTTAACATAGACTTAGGATATCTGTAACTCCTATACTTTAACATAGACTTAGGATATCTGTAACTCCTATACTTTAACATAGACTTAGGATATCTGTAACTCCTATACTTTAACACAGACTTAGGATATCTGTAACTCCTATACTTTAACATAGACTTAGGATATCTGTAACTCCTATACTTTAACATAGACTTAGGATATCTATAACTACTATACTTAAACACAGACTTAGGATATCTGTAACTCCTATTCATTAACAAAGACTTACGACATCAGTAAATCCTATAATTTAACACAGACTTATGACAGCTGTAACTCCTACATTTTAACATAGACTTATGATATCTAAACTCCTATACTTAACTGAGCTATAACTCATATATCTAAACATAAATTTGTTGAGATTGCTGTATAGCTCCTACACTTAACTTGGACTTTCGACAACCATTACCCTTCGGCCACAGAGTATACAAAGTTGAATATTGCCTTCAAGAACAGTGAGATAAATACAACAGGTACAAATACCCACAGTCAGTGTTGTCTGTAGACATTGTTGTGACCAGCCTCTGTGAGCAGTGTTTGTCTGGAACATGGCTCCACTGTTGATTATGTCAGTAGGTCTGACACTGAAATACTTTGTTTTGTGGAGTTTATTATTTCAATGGCACACATGCTCTAGAGGCAGGTACTTGTTGCTGCTCACAGTTGTTGCTTGCTGCTGTTGTCAGGGTTGACTTATTCCAATAACAAGGACATACATGTTGTTGTGAAATGCTAAAAGCTTGTTATTTTCTAAATGACTGTTGTATTGATAAAGTTGTTTTTCTTGTAAGTTTTATTGGTTCTCAAGTTACTCAATGCATTTGTGACCATCAATACAAGCATGTTGAGCAAGTAGAATTTATCAACTTTATCAGCAGTATGCCTTAAGGGTGGCTGAGAAGACGGTCCAGTCTCCATCCTTGCTGAACTCGACTGGTTAATCCAGTGACTGATGTTATGAGCATCAATTTATGTAACTAAGATGCAATGACATACATTAGCCAAGTCAGCAAGCTTGTCTGCCTGTTCCCCATTAGTCGCCTCTTACAACAAGCTTTGGCTTCTGAAGACCAATTGTAGCCCTAATCTTCAGGGGTCACTGAGAAATGAACTTACAGCTATATGACATCAGTCTGTTGATAGTTGAATCTGGACCACACAGTCCAGTGATCAACAGCATGAGCATCAATCTATGCATTTTGGGATACTAAATCAACAAGTGTGACTGCCTGATTCCGATAGTCACCTTTTACGACAATCAAGGGGTGCTGATTACCAATTATATTCTAAATTATTCCCAGTAATATCATATAATATACATGTATGAGATTTATGACTCAGTAACACTTATCCATAATCTCTGCATGTTGACAATATGTGAACAATGACAAAAGAAAGACTGGCTGTAATCAGTCTTGTATACTTGGTCACTTTTCTTTTTTTTTTAGTTTTGTTTGTTGTTAATCACTGCATTAAGAAATGGTTCAGCTTAAGGACAGTGACCTGTTAATAACAGAGTCTGGATCAGACAATCTGTTGAATGACATCATTCACATCAAATTTCCATTTCTGGTATCCAAGAAGTGACCTATTCAAATATTGAATAGATTCTTCCCAAGACTTTGCATCAATAGCTGAGACTGGGTGATAGACTGATTAACCAATCACACAGTCCTGTTCATTTTATGTGAGGATGGTCTAATGATATTGATCAGAGGTGTGCCGGTCCTAAGACAAATTATGCGTAACATACTCCAATGATAGGGTGGAACTATTGACGCGCATAGTCGCGGGTTATCACTTGATTTTTTAGGGATGGTAAATATCCTGCAGGTTACACTTCACCGAATCAGAATCCACATTTCAACATGTATCAGTGCAGCTTGAATCACTTGATGGTTGTGATTGGATGATTTTGTGTAAGATTTTTGTGTTTTTTTAAAATGTACATCTATCCAGTTATTATAACTGACCATGTTTCTTAATATTTAGTGTTGTCTTTTTTACATGATGACTTAAAGTGAATTTGACCACAAGGATTTTTACGTGGTTGACATTTTGTGCGGAACTGGAGTTGGTCTGTTCAGCTTCCTGTATTCTGAAAATGGGCTGCCTGAGGTGGTCATATTTTACTTATTTCATTGCTTCTTTAAGGCCAGACTGTTCACATGTGCATGTAGTAGCTGTTGATATCTTAGCCAATTTAAAAATATATATAACGTTACTGTAGAAGTCAGTGGGGAAAAAAATTGGTTTTGTGGAACCTGCAGGCAAACTCAGTGCATTGTATTCTTGGACTCCCATTTTGTAGCCATTACAGCACATACATAGTGCTATCAAAATAATTTTCCAACTGCTCTTAGTGCCTCTTTCTGCTGGACTCTTTTAGGACAAAAATATTCACAAGCCTTTACCCTTGCATTGTGTTTAATCCAAATGCAGGTATTCATCAAAACACATGAAAACATCTCTTTCATATGGCATTGTACCTAATATCCTTGAAGCAAACATATCATTGCATTTCACAAGTGATTCATTGAAATCATGGTCATATATTACACCAGAAGGTTATCTATTCAATTGTCTGAGTCTCCAGACACTATCATTCAATCATGTTTTTTAAATGCTGATTAATGTTGAGCATTGTATTGATGATAACACACACTCAGCAAAATACAAAATTGCAGCATTGTGCTTCAAGGATACACAAGGAAGACATGTTTGTTCCAAGATACTGAAAATTGGTGCTAATTTGGACATTTGTCCATAAATGAGTCTGCATAGACTTTTTCTTATCTATTGTTTATCCACCTGAGGAATCTATCCATCGTATAGTAAAAAACATATGTCTAATTTGGATGTATTGTGTCGTGCATGATAATATGGTTTGGTTGTTGTATTTACGCCACACTCAGCATTATTTCAGCTACACACCGGTGGTCTGTAAATGATCAAGTCTGGACCAGACAGTCCAGTGATCAACAGCATGAACATCAACATGTGCAATTGGGATTCAGACTAATTCTAACCCAGATCTTCATAGATTCCATGCCTGATAACAGTTAATATTTATAACTTGGCCAGTTACTAGTAGGGCAGGCACCAAAACAGCAGCATGCTGATATCTTGATATGAAGTAAGTTAATATATAGCAATATAAAAATAGGAGATATTCCATTTCCGTATTTTAGTACACCACTAGCAATGTTTTTCTTATGGTATTTTTGTGGATGGTAGAGGAGCCAAGTGGTTTGAGTGTTTGATTGTCACTTCTAAAACCTGGGTTTGATTCCCCACAGGGTACAGTGTGTGAAGCCCATTACTGGTGTCCCTCGTGGGCTTATTACTTAAATGAGCATAAAACTCTACTCACTCACTGTTATGGGAATCAAAAGCTTGACAGGGATCAAAATATTTTCAAGTGTGCTGTCATGATAATTTTAGTGTGTCATTTCAATTTCAGACGTACTATGAAGTCATGGTGTATTAAACTGAACTTCAAAACTTTACATGACATGAAGTGAATGTAAAATTTGGAACTGTATTGTAACATTCATGAATAAATCATGAGTAATGAAACAAAGCTAGGTATGTATTTTCGTTTATTTAATGACCTCAAACTTTCAAAGGACATTGATGATAGCTGGCTGCCTGACCTGTGCACTTTTATCATTTGTCATTGTTCATAGTGTTACTTTAAGTCATGAAAGATAATAACGATGAAAACATACTTTAATGCACTTTCGCAAACAAATCAAGTGTGCCAGAGGGACATGCATGTAAGAGTTCAACCATGCCATTTCAATCTTATCTGTGCCATCGGTTCAATGGTGCTAACAATTTTGATCCCTGCTTGAGTGTATAAAGTGAGCGTTTTTGTGAAGTGCCTGGATGGCTATCAAATGCTGGTTGACATCATCAGTGGAAACTGAAAGTGAAACAGCTGGAGAAAACGTAAAATCTTATACCCTGTGTATAATGCGACCCCCCTTCCTGACCCCATCATTCCAGGTACGAAAAACTTGCATTATACGTGGGTATATACGGTAGCTCTGACACCTTGCAAAAAGATGGCTTGAAACACACAGAACTGAGTTGTTTAAGTGCTAGGTGAGTCCAAATTTTACATTATTTTATCTTCCCTGTCTCTCCATATTTGTGATTTCTAATAATCACCAATTCGTGTCAAGCAATCCATCATAAACTCACATCACTATCTTGTTTTTCCTTTGAAATTCATTTTGTCCAATTCTAACATTGGTGAAAATCAAATCTACTGCTGAAATATATATATACAATGTTCGATCTGTAGAGACAGCGATGTTTCCTAGCCTTTCCTCAGACAACAGACGACCTGGTGCGTCTGTTGTGACAACTCATCTATAATCCACTCAGCAGGCTGTTTGGAGGCATCAGACCAACCAATCAGATACTGTTAATTAGAGCTACAGTAATTCTGGCTTGAGGTACTTCCAGAGATTTCTGTCTTACACATCAGAGGCTGGGTTATTTCTGTCATTTTGTTTTGCCATAGAAGTCCCCAGCCTTTTGACATAAAAACATGTGCCAAAAGTTTTAGTTTTGCAGTTTTATAAACCTTGCCAAAATATGTTTATTAGGTTTGCGACCTTTTTCCTCCATAAAGCATTTTGCAAGTGGGGATTTAGACGTAGTCAGTCCTTCTGTCTGTGCATGCGCCTGTGTGGCTTTTTCCGCAGCAGAACTTTAAAACGTTTCAATATTTCTTCACCAAACTTGGCACATACGTAGTTATGGTCATGTACTGGTGCCTTTTGGTAGTTTTGGATTTCTTAATTAAATATTATCACATTGCCATGGAAACTAGTTTGAATTTAACCAAAAATTTTGGTAGTGTTCTTTTCTGGATCAAAACTTGAAATACCATTCACGCTTTCTTTGCCAAACTTGTCACATAGATAGGTCTGAAGGTGTACTGGTGGTCTTTTGATAGTTTGGGGTTTCTGAATAAAATATTGTTTGAGATTCCATGGCAGCTGAATTTGCTGGTACTTTTCAGTACTTTCCTTCTACTTTGCTATTCACATGCCAAAACATTTGACTATACTTGCAGACATATTCTTGAAGAGTACTTTGCCATCGCCTCCTTGTGTCATCTGGACACATAAAGACAATAATGTTGAATCTACCTTTGAAAAGGACTTAATATTCAGTAAACGTCTTACAAGGCCTTGAAATGGATAACATCATTAACTCAAGTCATAAATTAATATACAATCATTGTTTTGCTTTAATCGAGCATGATGACGATGAAGGGGAAGATGAGTGAAAAATGTGGTCTGTAAATGAATTTGTAACATTGATGATCAATTTTCATATTCTGTTTCTACTGTTTTTGATTGTCCAGGGCAATAAAGTAAGAATAATGTCCAGGGCATTAAAGTAAGAATAATGTCCAGGGCAATAAAGTAAGAATAATGTCCAGGGCAATAAAGTAAGAATAATGTCCAGGGCATTAAAGTAAGAATATCCTGGTAAATCAGTTTGAAAGTCCATTTGAATCTTACCAAAAGCCTTGAAATGTCTGATCATGTTCCAAAATGCTTCAGGTCTGAAATGAACCGTATGTCATGCCATTTACCTACATCATCTAAACTGTGATCAATAAATTTCAGCTCTGAAATATGTGAATATTTTATTTGATTTTTTTCAATATCATTTACTATGAAAATACAGTGACATGACCTATACTTCTACCCAGTTTACTCGATCAATGGGTCAAGGTGTTGCTCTTGGTGAGCTGGCCATTATCAATTAAAGCGTCATATCATCAGCAGTTTATTATCAGTGGTCAATGTTTTATTAATTAACAGGTGAACAGGTTTCTAGATTAACAGGTAGGCTAGGCCTGTACACAGTTTTATCAGGTGATAAGAGGAGCATGATGTTTGGGGACTTATTGGCAGGTAAATACTGGACTGAGTGAAGGAATGTTACGGGGTGTCACAGGTGATAACAAACAGGCCATAATAAATTGATTTTTAGAATTTCAGGTTTGAAAGATCTAATTGCTGGATTCATATGATTAAAGAAATATATTTTGTCATATTGTACATTAGGTGGACATATATCATTTACAATAAGCATGAATGGATTTATCTAGTGAGTGTGTGGGGTTTTTTTAGGCGAAGGTAGGTTGGCTTGCTTGCTTGCTTGCTTGCTTGCTTGCTTGCTTGCTTGCTTGCTTGCTTGCTTGCTTGTTTGTTTGTTTGTTTGTTTGTTTGGGTTTTTTTAAGCAGTACCCCATGATATCACAGCCATATGGAATCAGTCTGGACCTGTACTTTGACAAAAAAATGTGCAAATATTAAAAACAAAGGAAATAAAAAATTCTGATCCAGACAATCCCAGTGATCTATAGCATGAACATTTATCTAGCCAAATTGGGACAGGATAACATCATTAATGGCTTCTTGCAACCATTGGTTACTGAAGGCATTTCCTCTGTACTTATTTTGGGATAATGAAATAAAGTAAAAGGGTTTTTGTTAGTCAGTTTTAATGATTAAGTTCATTTTGATTGATTTTGTTTTGCTTCTAGTTGAACTATTTTCTTGAATTATTTTCCCAAATCAACTAAAACATCTAATTTTGTTCCTGTTATTGTCAAGAATAGAGAATTGGCTTTCTTGTGAAATGTGTGATATTTTTGCCAGTGAAATCCTGAAACAGGTTTTGTACATTTTCCTTTTCAAAACATCCCTTTGACCTCAGTGAATGGGCCAGATAGTTCACTTACCGGAACGTGATAGACATGTTGTTGTTGATGTTGTTGTTTGCCTCTTCTTTAGGTCAACAAAAGAATTAGGTTGTCATGAATGTTTGTGACCTGTACACTTGGAATCCCCTTTGGGCGATGGACATTGTAATTAGGGAGGAGCATGGTTTTGTGTATAGATATTCTTTTTACACATATGTTCTTTAAATGAACAGCTTGTAAAGCCAAAATACTTGGCGTTTTACAATTTCACACAATTTCAGCTATTTTTCTCTTGTTGGTTGCCAGTTAATGTCACTTTTTATCTCTCCACAATTTGAAGTCAAGAGGATACATATGGCAACAGATATTTGTTGCGTCCTTCAAACACGTTAGTGACAAATTAAAATTAAAAAATGTGAATAATTATTATTTGGTTGATACAACATAACCATTTTTTTCATTCTATAAATTAAATGGATATTTCTGTCTTCATTCTTCAAAGTGATATAAAATCAATCACGTTCACACAAACTGAATTAAATTCTCTTTGAAGCCAAATATCAAAGGCAGATCAGACATAGTGGGAAAACGATGACAATAATGACTGCAACTAGTTTTAAATTTAGCTGAGGTGCTGGTCATCTGCTGTCTGCTTTTGTCGTGAAGAAATGTGGTGTATAATATTATATCTGCATCTTCGTGACTGTCATATTCTGTATATCGGCATGCATATGTATTGGTAAATGCTGCATGTTATAATGAGGAATACTGTTTGATGTATTGCTGTGTGATGTATTGGTCAATACTGTACGTTGTATTTATGTCACAATGATAAAAGTTTGGGTGTAAATATGTTCTGTCAGTTGCTTTCTATTTGAATGATATCATCACAAATTTTCAATGACCCATTCATTTGATTTTCACTACCATTTGCCTTTTGACACTCAGTGAATTTCTTCCATCAGATATTCAAGACTGGCTATTCTTAGGTGTTGACGTTTTCATCTGTAATGCCTTTCATAATTCTGCCCTCCAAATCAACTGGATGAAGCTTATTGTCATACAGAGATGATTAGACTATGAAGCATTCATTGGGCCAATACCCATGAACCCAAGTTTAATCTCCATCTTGAAATATCACTGCTGTTGCTTGGAGAACAAAACATAGCAGAACAGCAACAGTTCCATGAACCTATTTTTTTACTGTTTCCCCCGAAACCTTTGCAGGTATGGATTTTATACTTTGCAGCAATGTTATAACTATTGGTTTCTCTGCTGATTAGGATCTTAGAGTCCATCATCTTCCAATATGGCCGCCACAGCTGAAGGATCTGATTTTTATCATGTAGTCTTGTTATGGAGTTCAAACTTTTCTTAGATGTGAAAGTGAATGATCTGTTTATTTTCAATAGTTTTATTGGTAATATACAGGACAAAAATAGCTAGGGACATATGCAAATTTGAAATTTTGAATAATGATTTATTTATTCATTGACCCACTGCTTAACTATCATTCATAAAAATACCAATATCCCTAACTTATTTTGTCCAGTATATGTTTATTTGTAAGATGCTGTGGCTGTGGAATATAGTGTCACATGGTCTTGTCCCATGCACATGTCACACTTAGGTCAATGGAAATGTTGGAGGGAGTAGAGACATCCCCTGGTCATCTTGCTGACAGGGTTAACCTCTTTGGTCATCTCTTTGAAGGTGTCCAACCTCAGCTCAGAAGGTTTTTGGGTTACATCCCAGCATGGGACTCAGAACTTTTGTGGTTGCTACATAAAGCAACATTGAGGCTTCATTGAAGGAAATAGTATAAATACATAAATAATGACCACAGATACGTAATTTAAAATATGTTTTTGTTCCTGATATGCCTCTGTGTATCCAATAGGATGAGATCGTAATGTAAATGTTGACCCACTCCTGCCTCGAACCATTTTTGTTGACCTTCAACTGCCTCAAAACACATTTTGTCGACCTTCTGCCTTGAACCATATTTTGTTGACCTTCTACTGCCTTGAATCCTTTTTTGTTGACCTACTGCCTTGAATCATATTTTGTTGACCAACTGCCTTGAACCACATTCTGTCGACCTTCTAACTGAGTCAAACCACATTTGGGTTTATATTCTCCCTGGGGACCTGTGAATGAAATGTGTGTGTTCCCTTCCAAAGACGATAGTATGAATTCTGCACCATGATTTCTTGAATTAAACCTGATGCAGTCATTGTAAGTGGACAAAGTCAGTTATTGGTTGTTAAAGAGTATTACTTTTTTTTTTCATTGAACATTTTGATGTTTTGGGTTAATGACACCTCTAAATAAATTTTAACTGATAATTTTTTTATATCTTGTACCTGACGTACATGATGTCCTGGGTTAGAATAGGTCTTTAGTAATCCATGCTTGTTGTAAGAAGTGACTAATGGGGATTCAGTGGTCATGCTCGCTGACTTGCATGGTATCTCAATTGTGTAGATCGTTGTTCATGCTGTTGATCACTGGATTGTCTGGTCCAGGCTCAATTATGTACAAACTTCTGCCATATAGTTGGAATATGTGTGGTGTTAACAAAATACAAACGAAACTTGGTGTAAAGATATTGCAATGCATGACTTACAGAGATCCTGTCAGCTGATGATGTTAACTGAATCTACTTGTTGTAATGAATCCTCAGGAGATGTTAGTGTGGAGAAATGTTAACGCAGACATGCTCATGTCAACCCTTTCTTGAGGAATTATTTCTTCTCATTACAATTATGTGTGGTTAGTCTGTTAGTACAAGCATGATGTAGTAAAAGCGAGTATACAGCAAGTGGTATAGGAACTAACTTTTGAAGATATGTCAATTAAAATGGACAACTTTTATTTCATACTCAAGGACATGCTGAGTTACATATGCATTACCAGAATGTAATCTGAGAAATGGAAATTGTGTAAAGATTACAGTAAAACATATGCTTCTAGGGTTAAAACTGGATCTCCATTTTTGTTGCATTCTGCTGTTCCAATGCTGATTCAGAACCCAGTCAGCCCACTGCTTTTTGTAATCGCATTACAAGGTTTTTTAATGTCTTCTGATCTGTTTGATTACCATACCCAGAGCTTAAGTCAAGAATTGGTAACATGTTAGAAGATGCCTTCTGTTGTCTGCTCAAGGGTTAATCCCTGATATTTGTGATATAATCTCTAATCTCTGATGGCAGCAGGTGTCTAATGGAAGCAAAGCAGGTTTATGGCAAAAAGATTGTTGCAGACATTAATTGTTAATTTGATTATTCATGATGTCAAGATCAAAGCTTGTTTCACATGCTCAACAAGGTATGTGGTGCTGTTTGATCTGTTCAGCACAGTTCGGTTTCAGTTGTGCTTGAATTATGGTGGAAATAAACAACATATTCTTACATCACCAGGCAACAGACTTATAAGAATGGTTTAAAAAGGGTCCCTAAAGTATATATTCAACTATGGCATGGTACCATCAGAAGACAGTTTTATACCAGCCTTAGTCCCACACCAGTACATGTGACAACCTCTCTGCTTCCTCCCATCAACCTGTGTCTCTCTATGTTTGTGTGAAGCCCATTCCTGGTGTGACCTGCCATGATATTGCTGGAATATTGCTAAAAGAGGCATAAAATCTAAACTCACTTACTCAGTCTTACTCTATATGAATAACCTGAAACCTCGCCTCACGTTCTCCTCATATGTGCCTTACCACAACTCACCTCTCCTTCGAATCACCTTACTTTCACCTCACCTTCAAATCACCTTACTTTCACCTCATCTCACCTTCACCCTAGCCTCAGCATCACTTCACCTTTGTCTAACTTCAACTCACCTTACCTTAACCTCACCCCTCCTTCACCTCATCTCACCTTGGCCTCACATTCTCCTTCACCTCTTCTTGCCTTGCCTCATCTTGCCTTCACTCACCCTCACCCTCACCCTCACCTTCACCCTCACCCTCACCCTCACCCTCACCCTCACCCTCACCCTCACCCTCACCCTCACCCTCACCCTCACCCTCACCCTCAAGTAACCACAGGTTTATCCAGGTGAGCTAGAAGTCTATTTGTCAGGAATTTTTAAAATGAAAGTTGAAATAAGTGGAGTATTTCTGGTCCCATCTTCTGCAGCATGTAGGCACTTGAGATCAGTGTAATTAATATGGCATGTTGTGTATCTGTCCAGGACTAAGTAGTGTTAAGCCTACAGACATATATAGCAAACATGTTTTTCCTTTTCTTTTATTGTTGGAAAACAATTAGTAGACTTTTGAATAGTCTTTTTTCAGATGACATTTTGAGAGTATCCTCATTTTTAACTATTTAATGATTCTCATAAGTTATTTTTCATCTGTTTGAACCAAATGACAAAGGTTGTTGCCATGTTTCTGCAATCTGTTTTTCTGATCTGAGAAAGCAGTAGATGTTTTGACCATCAGGGATGAAAATTTCTACAATGTAAACTTGTTTATTACTTTTTTGGTTAAAAAGCAGGTTGTTACTATGGTTGTTTCTCATGCCATCCTCAGTGAGATATGCAGCAAGTGTTGGGGTAGGCGATGATAAAGGCATGAGAGCATGACTAGCACAGTGGGTGATGCAACAAATGTTTGATTCCCAACACTTGCACTATAGTCACATATGTACTGGGTCCAGTATGTTGCAACAATTAAGAATTTTAGTTGACAAACCACAGACCTGGGCACTTATGGCTCTACCTTGGGTGTCTCAGTCAGCTGACACACCTGGAACCTGGGCTGGAATGGCTCTAACTGGGTCTCTCAGTCAACTGACACACCTGGAATCTGGGCTCTAATTACTTTACCTGGGCCTCTCAGTCAACTGACACACCTGGAACCTGGGCTGTAATGACTCTACCTGGGCCTCTCAGTTAGCTGACACACCTGGGACCTGGGCTGGAATGGCTCTACCTGGGCCTCTCAGTCAACTTACACACCTGGAACCTGGGCACTAATGGCTCTACCTGGTCTTCTCAGTCAACAGACACGCTTGAGAAATGGGCTTCAATGGCTCTAAATGGACTTCTCAGTCAACTGACACACCTGGAACCTGGGCTTTAATGACTCTACCTGGGCCTCTCAGTCAATTGACACACCTGGAACCTGGGCTTTAATGACTCTACCTGGGCCTCTCAGCTGACACACGTGGGACCTGGGCTTTAATGACTCTACCTGGGCCTCTCAGTTAGCTGACACACCTGGGACCTGGGCTGGAATGGCTCTACCTGGGCCGCTCAGTCAACTGACACACCTGGAACCTGGGCTTTAATGACTCTACCTGGGCCTCTCAGTCAACTGACACACCTGGAACCTGGGCTGTAATGACTCTACCTGGTCTTCTCAGTCAACTGACACACCTGGGACCTGGGCTATAATGGCTCTAACTGGGTCTCTCAGTCAACTGACACACCTGGGACCTGGGCTTTAACGACTCTACCTGGGCCTCTCAGTCAACTGACACACCTGGAACCTGGGCTGGAATGGCTCTACCTGGGCCTCTCAGTCAACTGACACACCTGGAACCTGGGCTTTAATGACTCTACCTGGGCCTCTCAGTCAACTGACACACCTGGAACCTGGGCTGTAATGACTCTACCTGGTCTTCTCAGTCAACTGACACACCTGGGACCTGGTCTTTAACGACTCTACCTGGGCCTCTCAGTCAACTGACACACCTGGAACCTGGGCTCTAATGACTCTACCTGGATAACTCAGTGAGTTGACACACCTTGGACCTGGACTTTCTCTAGCAGTTGCACCTGGGCCTCTCTGCTCCGTTCGAGTACCTTAGTCACCTTGCCCTGGACAGGCTGTTGCTAAGACTGATGCTGTAATGCCCAAAGCAGCTTCTCACATCTGCTCTTGCCAGAAGTTTTTACTTCATGACTATCTCTCAATGAGCAGACCAGGAGTCACTGATATGGTATGGCAGCTTCAGATACCTGGCTTAAAGGAAGGTAAAGGCTGATTAGATACAGTAATGAAACAATTTCCCGTGGAGATAGGAGGCACCAGATGGGGATGTCACACAAACCTTTAGCGTATTAATATGCTGTACATTCCAACCATTCTTGATGACAAGGTTAAATGATGATCTGTAGCAGGTAACATGAGACTTCACTTGGATCCCTCATACTATTGGTCACTGTGCTGGGAAAACAACTGATGGTACAATAAATGGACATTTATCCACTGTGAACTGGTTTTATCTGGTAGGACTGGTATTCCCTCAATGGATCGATCTGTTGTGACTGTTATCCACTGTGAAATAGTTATCTGTGAGGAGTGTTTTCTGCTGTGAAGATCTTATCTGTTAGGACTATTATCTAATGTCAATGTTTTATGTGTTAGGAATTATCAAGTGTGAAGATTTGATATGTTAGAACTGTAATCCACTTTGAAGGTTTTATCTGTTTGGACTGTTACTCACTGTGAAGGTTTGACCTATTAGAACTGTTATCCACTTTGAAGCTGTTATTTGTTAGGATTGTTATCTACCGAGAAGGTTTTATTTGTTAAGACTGTTATCCACTGAGAAGGTATTATCTGTTAGGACTTACCAGCTTTGAAGGTTTTACGTGTTAGAACTGTTATCCACAGTGAAGTTTTTATCTGATAGGACTGTTATCCACTTTGAAGGTTTTACCTGATAGGACTGTTATCTACTATGGAGGTTTTTATCTGTATGGACTGTTATCCACAGTGAAGGTTTTATCTGTATGGACTGTTATCCTTTGGGAAGGTTTTATCTGTTAGAAAATTCATCCGCTGTGAAGGTTTTATCTATAAGGAACATTATCCACAGTGAAGGTATTATCTGTTATGCTGTCTCCTGATCAACATCCTATTTTTTACAGACTGACACAACACAGATGAATATTGCTCTCTATAGAGTAAAATATCCCTCACTCCAGCATGATGTATAGAGTTGATGAGCCTGCAGAAACATGAAGCCAAACTGTCATTCCTTCTGTCTTTATGAGATATTGCCGCAGAAACCTGGAGACACAATTGTAAGACTTCTGGTGATAAATCATCCAGACCCTTATCGTTCATCAACCAGAACAAGAAAACATCTTGATTGCAGCAAATTGTCGCAGTTTAAAAAGTGATAAAGCAGCCCCATGCAGAAGAGTTACATTTGTAAAGTAATCTTGTGAAATGTCAAGCGCAGAAGATCAGTCTCCTCTGACCGTGAGGGTGTATCCAATTAAATAAGGTTTAGGCTGTAGAGATATCCTATTCACAATTTAGGCCGTCACATGATTTTCATACTCAGCAGTATCACAGTATTGTACACCCCACTTTTGCTGATATGCTTCACGGAGCATTCAATCAGAAGTGTTTTATATGAAAACTTGAATCAACAAGCATTGCTGGCATGTTTTGACCAGACTGGTGAACCAAAACATTAACTGGTTGGGATTTATCCCAAAATAACTCAGTAAAAGGTCTGTAAAGAATTCAGTGCCGTGTGGTTTTCATGGTTTCAGGTATCAGGCATTACTTCAATAATCTCTTATATGTTAGTTTTGGAACATTACAGTTTTCATGCTATACTTTATGAATCACGTGGCAGTTGTAAGATTATTAATTTCATGCATAACTACATGAAATTTCTCACATGGCAGTTAGCTTTATTCATGAGTCAGTATTTCAGAATGGAACTGGAAAGCATGTGATTGATATGGATCTTATAACAAAAACAGTCCCCCCCACCCCCCACCCAAGCCCAAATGATTGATAGTATGAACACTGGGCCAGACACACCAGTGTTTGATAGTATGACACTGGACAAGATGAAGTAGTGATTAATAGTATGAACACTGAACCAAACCAGTGATTGATAATATGAACACTGGTCCAGACAAACATGTGATTGATAGTTTGGACAATAGTCAGGGTATGATGATTTAGAAGCTGCCATTGCACATCCACATCATGCCTTGTTTTGTTTCTCTAGCAAAGATGGGCTATCTTTTGCACTCTCCACAGGGTAAACAGCCCCTGAAACTCTTAATTTGTCAGACTTACTCAACAAGAAGATTTGAACACATCAATACAAGCTTACCAAGTTTACGAAGGTTTTATTTCCTCACTGCCTGAAAGAATAAAGGCTTTGACTTTCATTTGAGAGTTTTAGAAAGATCTTTTCTCGTAGTTTAAGTTTAGTCATGAGCTCAGGCCTGCATCATGGAGGATGTGTTGGATCAGACATGTTTAGGTTTTCCAGATTTCATGTGTGTGATGGCCTTGTGTTGTGATTTCTGTGCAGATCAAACATTGGTTTGATGCGGTATACCTTGGTCATCGATCATTTTACCTAGCTTGATTACCTGCATGATTTATTTGAAATTATATGACTTAATGATTTGGTCCTACACACTTTTAAAATTGTAAGTTTGTAGGGAAAAATACTTGTATGCTAAAACAATTCTTGAGTCTTCAGGACAGTTTCTTTTATTTGTATCACCCATTCTCTCTAGGATTTCACTAGCTCTTGTACTCACTTTCTCTTTCACTCACTTTTACTCATTTAATTCTATCACTCACTCTAAACCCATGAAGAACCAGATTAGAATTGATCTTCATTAACCCAAGCTGGTCATGAGAGGCAAGAGGCAGGTAACGGGATCAGATGGTCCGTCTTGCTGACTTGGTTTACACATGTCATTGGAATTTCAGTGTGTAGAATGATGCTCATGATGTCAATCACTGGATTGTCAGTTCAGGTTATTTACAGATCAGATTTTATTGGAATATTACTATGTGTGATATTAAGCGTGAAAAATCCACTCGCTCAAGCAACCACTCCCACAACAACTCACTCAACCACTCAGCTACTCACTCAACCACTCAGCTACTCACTCAACCACTCAGCTACTCACTCAATCACTCAACTACTCAGCTACTCACTCAACCACTAAGCTACTCAATCACTCAGCTACTCTTTCACTCACTCAACCACTCACTCAACCACTCACTTACTCACTTAGCTACTCACTCAACCACTCAGCTACTCACACAATCACTCACTCAGACACTCAACTACTCACTCAGCTACTCACTCAACCACTCAGCTACTCACTCAACCACTCACTCTACCACTCTACCACTCTACCACTCACTCAGCCACTCAACCACTCACTCAACCACTCACTCAACCACTCACTTACTCACTTAGCTACTCACTCTACCACTCACTCAGCCACTCAACCACTCACTCAACCACTCAACCACTCACTCAACCACTCACTCTGCCACCCAACTACTCACTCAACCACTCACTCAACCACTCACTCACTCAGCCACTCAACCACTCACTCTACCATTCAACCACTCACTCAACCACTCACTCTGCCACTCAACCACTCACTCAACCACTCACTCAACCTCTCACTCAAGCTGCAACCACTCACTCACTCAGCCACTCAACCACTCACTCAGCCAAAACATTAACCACAAATTCGTCAGCTTCTACAAAACATTATCTTCAGATTAGTTGCAAATTAATTTTTTTCACCCACTGACATGCTTGAACAGTTACCTGATGTTGGCAGACATCCTGTGTAAACACATGGTTCATGCCTCCTCACCATCATCAACCACTGTGTCTTTCACCATTTACTCGCAGACAACAACTTTCATACAGATAATAGCATGCGTGAAGCTGAGAAAAACAAGCTCTGAGGAATTGTGGGTAATTGATGATGTGTGTATGGCGGTAGAGAAGGGTGGTCCTCTCTACTCGGCTCAAGTCAAGAGGCTACAGCTGTTTTACCTGTGTGTTAATGCAATAGTTACCTGACAGGTGTTTGGCCACTGGTTTACCTTGACTTGCCTGGATATGTATGGAAATCCATATGGATGTGTATATTTGTATGTTTGTGTATTGTAAAGTTTCCTGGTAGCAAAATACATGAGGGGATTTTATGAAGTGTAGGTGCATTCATTTAATTTGGAGACATGTGAAATGACAACTTGATTTAATTCACAGCAAAATTATTCATAATTATTCATTTCAGCAAGAAAAAAATTTGTTGGCTTTGCTTGACATCGTAAAAAATCTGTATGAAATAAAATATTGAATTGTATGAAACATTCAAAAGGTGAATTTCAATTTATTGTTAATTTGATAATTGTCTCAATTAAGGAAGTAACATTTTCAGTAATAGTATGCTATTCATATCATACTGTTCAATTTAGGTGCAAAGTAAATAAGTTCAAAACAGACCCGTAAGTATAAACAAGGTGTAATGTAATTCTCATACCTGTACAGCTGTGTTCAGTCAGGATGATTGTCAGCAGGTAAATTACCTCATGTTGACGTCACCTGGACATTAAAATGTGTTCATTCTCCAGACAGGATTTCTTTCCTCAAATGGTATGTTGTTCCATGACTATCAGAAAGATCTACCTTTAACGAGAATTACCTGTGTTTACCTGAAACCTGTAACAAGTGTTACCTGTATGGTCTTAGGTATACTTGGCAAGCTTTTGTGTCTGTTTGAGTAGTGTGTGATGAACGTCACACTGCCGTAGACTGGTGTTGCCACTCAAAGGCTATTTAAGCAACACTTCCTAGCGGTCATACGTCCAGCGATCAATGAATGGGAATGTTCACTGTTTATCACGCTAGGAGTTAATGCATACAGTGTTTTACTAAGGAGCAATACCATTGTAATTGAGCTGACTGTGTCTCAGTCTGTCTGCTGCCTGTGGAATACATTCTTCCTTCACATTCATTCATCCACGACAGCAGGTTTGAGAAGTGAGATAATGTTTATTATATTCAGTGACCTGTTGCCATAACCCGTTTGTGCTTACCTGCCTACTGTAAAAAAAATCTCTGATAGCACAGTAGTGTTTCACAGAGGCCGTAAATCGCATTCACATGACCTCGACACAACATAAACACAACCAACAGCATGTGCTTGGAGCTCTCCAGTCAATACGGACCCAGCGTAGTACTATACATTCCTTCAATGCTGTGAGTGCCATCCTTACAGTTGAGGCAGAGAATCTGGTGGAGGATTTGCCGTCACTCACGGACTGCCCACGAGGGAGGGAGGAGTCGGAGAATCAGTGGATGCAGGGTCAGTCTTATATCCACTGCTTGTTCGCAGCTCGCTGACATAGTTGTGGATTGGATGGCCAATGCTTGAATGGATGTTGTTAGGCAGTGAATGTGTTGTCAGTGGACCAGTGGATACCTCAACTTAAAGGTGCTGTCACTGTAAGGAAGCTGGCACACCTGTTCATAGTTAACTTGCTATTTGCATGTGGATCTTCACAGTGTCAGCACGTAATACCAAACTTTGTGCTACAGGATTCTGTAAATAAACACATTAGCTGTTGTTTACACTATATTGTTTATTGATGTAATATGAAGTAAAGAGTACAGTAAGGGGTGTGTTTATAGTGGAACGTGATAGATTCTGGCATAAACGTTTCTCATGGTTGTGATATTTTCAAGTCTTTCTGTAATTTATGCATAGTAAGCAACAGTAGAGTGGTTCCTGTATATGCAACTGACAGGTGTGTTGATATCTCAGGAGACTGACCTGACAAGGAGTAAATCACAGCCGATTCATTCATAACTGTGGTTTGCTCACAGCTAAACACTGATCACCAAGATAGTGTTACATTTAAGGATAATTTGGAATATACTGTGTGTAGAAGAACTGAATTGTCAGCATGCAGGGGGAAATTGGAAGCATTCAAGACCTTCATCTACAACAACTGCAACGTCTACGGAACCGGCGCCACACCTTAGCCAATGTTCGGTGAGTACCATAATGCATATCTATTTCATACACATGGTACATAACTAGTACACATGGTACATAACTAGTACATGCGATACATAACTAGTACACATGGTACATAACTAGTACATGCGATACATAACTAGTACACATGATACACAACTAGTACACATGATACACTAGTACATGCGATACACTAGTACACATGATACACAACTAGTACACATGATACACTAGTACACATGATACATAACTAGTACACATGATACACAACTAGTACACATGATACACAACTAGTACACATGATACATAACTAGTACACATGATACACAACTAGTACACATGATACACTAGTACACATGATACACAACTAGTACACATACACTAGTACACATGATACATAACTAGTACACATGATACACAACTAGTACACATGGTACATCGGTGATACACTTACAGCCTGTTACAAATGTCTGATAGTATGTTAATAGAAGGTACTGTTTAGCGTTAGTTAGCGAAAAAAATCTGTGGCCTCACCCATTCATTATCAAGATATGATGACAAAGAGTCACTGGTATTTTTTACCCAGGAAGTTTCTAATTTTGTAGAAAATCTATGTGTTGAATAAAATATGACTTAATGGCAAGACTGATCAAGCTGATCAGAATGTCCTCTCTAATCAAATGTATTTCTATTCAAGTTCTTGAGTTCTCTGGCAAAACAAATTAATGTAATCAAGCAGTCGATATTGGTTTCTTCATCAAAGGAACATGAACCATTTCTAATATATGTTACTGAGGTTGAGTTGAAGATAGACGTGATGAGCTTGGCTAAATGGTTGATAAATGTTTTTCCTGTTGCCAGGATCATCACCATGGTTTTATAGTGATGTACCGATATAGTCATCTATCAATTTCTGTATTGTCTGCCATGTCATGATCGACATGTCTGTGACTTACTTGCTAATATTAATTACTGTGTTAATTCATTTCCAAATACAGTAAATGCTCACCTGAGAAACAAACTGAGGGTACTCAATTTCTCAAACTATCCTCATTAGCTAGCCACTGGTTTATGTTACAGATATTTTTTATGGCAAGCAGATCTTGTTTGAATATTCCTTGTCTGTTTCTGAATTTAAGAAGTTATAGTATTATTTTTATTGTGAATTGTTTTCTTTTTAACCAACTCCAATCATCTGCTTGATAAGTTTTTCTTGTGAAACATGCTTTTTTTTCGCAAGGGTGGTAGTTGATTTTTACAATTTTTGTTGTTTTTGTGTTGCTGACCATGGAATTCATAAGGATTATTCAAAATATTGAATTGGTTGTTGTATAGCTGCAAGTTTGTCTTGGGAGATTGGGAGTCTGTTGACTTGTATGCCTAATAACAAAAATTGAATGAAAGTATGTGAGTTCACCCCTTCACCAACAGCTGGTATATCACTGATTATCGGTGGTTAATTTTTTATTTATTTTCAGCACTTTTTAGATTTTCTGGCTATAAAGTCCTCATCAGATATTCAGAACTGATTATATTCTTTCGTGGCCACTTGGCCACGTCAATAGATTAACAACTAACAATGGCCTCTGTCCAGCATAACCGAATACCTGGTTTGCTAGTGTTATTGCCCAGTAAGCTGATTATGAGGTTATATCACACGAGGCCACACAGGCAAGGGGTCTTATCGTGCTTTAGAGCTAATTCATTGTGTTGGAATAAGGAAACATCAATACATCGTCACAAAAGTTTCTTGTACAAATTAAAGGAAGGGACCGTAGCAGTTAAGGAATCTTATTTCAGAATAATCCTTCCAAACACACGCTCAGTTATGGAGTGTTTGTAATACTGCTGAAGATATTTGGAGAATCCCAGTATTTTGAAATATAGGTAGGGAGAGGTAAACTGACAGGTTACTTTGTGAATCTGTTAATTCCTTATGAAGCTTATTATCAAATCATCAAAACGTAATGAATAATATTGTGCCTGGTTCTTTTGATGAATGTTTGTGGAACGCAGAGGCTCACTGATAGTGACAGTTTGATTGTGGCATGTCCATTTATTGAATATATATTTCACATAAAACAGGACACACAGATAAGGTATCTTGTGACAATTGTTTGCTGTTATTTATTTTTCTTATAAATATTTATGGTAAGCTTTAAGGTCTTATTTTTATGTTAATGGCATTTACTTATATATGAGCCATTTTTGTCTATATTCTGTGGAATCAACAGTTTCATCAACAATAACACTGATACAGATAAATCATTTTCACCATTCTGTACAGAAAAAAATCTTTATTAATCCATGATGAAGGTGTGATAATTCTGTGACATTGATATATGTGCATATTCCTATAAAATACAAAGACAAATACAAACTTTATTGAATTTGCAGTAAATATTTGTGGTTGAAATATTAAACATCCTTTTGTAACAGCCTGTGTTTTGTTGAATGTAGATGTGCAAACTATAAATAAACCACTGTAGTGTTCACTCGGGACATATGGAAGGTGCTGGGAGATGTGTAATTCTTTTTCTCTGCTACCAGGAAGATTCATTGTGTTTCTAAAACAAACATTGGGTTAAAGTGCTCGATAAATATTACATGAGGACCAGTGAGAGGGGGAAAGGTTGTAAATACATGTAAACATTGACTTCAGGCATTGACACATTGTTTTGGCATTATTCGGTTGATTTAAGGGTGAAGTTATATGAGTGAGTGAGTTGGGTTAAATACCATTTTGATCTGTAGTTAAGTTGTATCATGTCTCGTCAGTTTGATGTGGGCAGAGTGTCATAAGTGAATATTGTTTTACGCCTCTGTTAGCAATAGTCTAGCAATATCATGATAAGGGACAAACCAGAAATGGGCTTCATATATTGTACTTATGTGGTGTGCAAGTGAGGCTGGTCTCTGGCTGTTACCATGAGTCTGATATGATGCAGACAAACACAGAAACATGACAGCAAACTGGGAATTGAACCCAGTGCTAGCATGCCTTAGATGATTGGGCCACATTTGGCCCCAGTGAATGCTGGTTAATTCTCATTATATCACATGCTTATTTGTAGCAAGCCACTGTAAGCCCTTCTTACTCATGGCCATAACCCAGGCTTATGTCACCTGGGAATTCTTCAGCTTTCTACCCACTGCATCATGGTCTAGTCCGAGAGCATCACAAATGTGTGCCATGTTGTGTAGTTTATTCAGTGGAAGGTGGGATTCTGATTTTTTTTCTGATTTCTTCAGCTTTCTACCCACTGCATCATGGTCTAGTCCGAGAGCATCACAAATGTGTGCCATGTTGTGTAGTTTATTCAATGGAAGGTGGGATTCTGATTTTGATACGATATAGACATTTTGAATGTCATATTGACACGCATGCCCAGTGTTGAATGTCAAATTGACATGTACAAACTATGTTGAATGTCATATAGACAAGTATAAACAGTGTTGAATTTCATACTGACTTGTGTAAACAGTGTTGAATTTCATACTAACTTGTATAATCAGTGTTTAATGTCATACTGACAAGTATGAACACTTTTGAATGCCATACTGACATGTACAAACAATATTAACTGTCATATTGAAAAGAATAACAGTGTTTATTGTCATATTGACAAGCACAGTCAGTGTTAAATGTCATATGAACATGTACAGTGCTAAAAGTCATATAAACATGTACAAACAGTGTTAAATGTCATGTCAACCTGTACAAACAGTGTTACATAGCATACTGATGTGTGCAAAGGGTGTTAAGTATCATATTTACACCTATGTGTTAAACATCATATTGTACAGTGTTATCATCTTGACATGTGTAAACAATGTTATACATGTATGTCACATCAACCTGTACCAACAGTGTTTAATATCATCATGACATGTACAGTGTTATATGTCACATCAACTTGTACTAACAGTGTTATATGTCATATCAACCTGTACAAACAGTGTTTAATATCATCCTGACATGTACAAACTGTGTTATATGTCATATCGACCTGCACAAACAGTGTTAAATGTCATATTGACATGTACATAAGACGTCGAATTTCATAATTATAAGATGCTGTATCATTTTTATCAAATGACATTTTAATTCATACATGACTGATTGATATTTGTCACCGGCACTTTTAAACTGTCAATAGGATATTTACAATAGATATGACTGATTGATCATAAATACGTCAATAGTTGTATGCATGCTGATATCTCTGTGCCATGAGCTATGAGACCCAAACAGACTCTGTCAGTAAAACCCTGTAAACTGATCAGCTGATTGGGGATGTATTGATCTCAGGTAGCCAAGTCATACAGGCCCTCAAAGAACTGTTTGTATTACTGATTCAGGCACAGCTAGAACCAGATGTGGGATGGGGTGGGTGAAGTTGCTGATGCTGCAGTTTATAGGCGTTGGAGGATGTCTATCACTGTACTGGTAACAACACTGAGCTTCCAGCAGGGATGATATGTCAACAACACGTCACACTGGTCTTTTATAGAAATCATCATATGAGTTGCCTCCAGCTTGCTATGTCAAAACTGGCACTGTTGACACCAGCGTACTCCTTTGTGAACCTGTAGTCACTGACCTTGAGTCTTATGGCGTATATGTCATTGTACACCTGTTATTTGAGGGAGGTAACTTGTAAAGACTTGAGCCAGGGCTTTGTTCTGATTTGTCTCCAGGTTTGTTAGCTCTACACCTGTGAGTGCCGATTTGTAAAGATTTGAGTCAGAATTGGTCTTCAGGAACCCATGCTTGTCATAAGAGTCGACTAAGAGTCGGTGAGGCTTGCTGACTTGGTTTGCACATAGCATCATATCCCTATTGTGTAGATTGAAGCTCATGCTGTTGATCACTGGATTGGGATTTGTGTCAGGGTCACTCACTCTCAGTCACTCACTCACCCAACGACCTACCCACCCGCCTCATTCACTCACTCATCCATGTTGTCTTTGTGAAAAAGTAGATCATGGATATACAACTTTTTTATTCTGTTAAAGTCTCCATGTAGTTGACATGTAACTTCTTTGGTGGGGATTTTAGAATTTGAGGTGATGAAGAATTATCATAAATTTATGGATACAGAACTTCACAGGATAAAAAAGTTATCATCATTCCACATCGCCTCAACTTCTAAAATGCCCATCAAATAATTCAAAGTAAGTCAAATAAGGCATACAGTTACATACAACATATAATATACAAGAATGTTACGAGTGAATATCGAAATGGATATTTCCCCCAAATGGTGAAAACAGCGTCAGCTTGTCATTTGTCATGTAGTCTCAAAGGGATTTACCGAATATTTTGCAATTGTGCTCACTAGGAATGCTTTGTGTTCATCAAAAGGAAGTGTTAAGTGTCACAATGTTTTGCATTTCCGGTATTAGTCCTGCTTCCATGCTCCAGTTGGTGAGCCCAGTGCCCCCAGTGTTACAGGTCGTATTAACTGGGGCGGTAGAGATATAGGATTACATGTTGTGACGTAGGTAGGTCTTTGTTGTAGAGCATTGTGTAGTCAGTCAACAATGGTGGACATAACATCATGCATGACAGTGTCAGGAACAGTGCTAGGTGTAAGGTGTGACAGTGTTGGGAATAGCAGTGGATGTAAGGTGTGACAGCATTAGGAATAGTGTAAGGTGTGACAGTGTTAGGAATAGTGGAGGATGGAAGGTGTGACTGTGTAGGGAATAGTGGAGGATGTAAGGTGTGACTGTGTAGGGAATAGTGGAGGATGTAAGGTGTAAGGTGTGACAGTGTAGGGAATAGTGGAGGATGTAAGGTGTGACTGTGTAGGGAATAGTGGAGGATGTAAGGTGTAAGGTGTGACAGTGTAGGGAATAGTGGAGGATGTAAGGTGTAAGGTGTGACAGTGTAGGGAATAGTGGAGGATGTAAGGTGTAAGGTGTGACAGTGTAGGGAATAGTGGAGGATGGAAGGTGTAAGGTGTGACAGTGTAGGGAATAGTGGAGGATGGAAGGTGTGACTGTGTAGGGAATAGTGGAGGATGTAAGGTGTGACTGTGTAGGGAATAGTGGAGGATGTAAGGTGTAAGGTGTGACTGTGTAGGGAATAGTGGAGGATGTAAGGTGTGACAGTGTAGGGAATAGTGGAGGATGTAAGGTGTAAGGTGTGACAGTGTAGGGAATAGTGGAGGATGTAAGGTGTAAGGTGTGACAGTGTAGGGAATAGTGGAGGATGTAAGGTGTAAGGTGTGACAGTGTAGGGAATAGTGGAGGGTGTAAGGTGTGACAGTGTAGGGAATAGTGGAGGATGTAAGGTGTAAGGTGTGACAGTGTAGGGAATAGTGGAGGATGTAAGGTGTGACTGTGTAGGGAATAGTGGAGGATGTAAGGTGTGACTGTGTAGGGAATAGTGGAGGATGGAAGGTGTGACTGTGTAGGGAATAGTGGAGGATGTAAGGTGTGACTGTGTAGGGAATAGTGGAGGATGTAAGGTGTGACTGTGTAGGGAATAGTGGAGGATGTAAGGTGTGACTGTGTAGGGAATAGTGGAGGATGTAAGGTGTAAGGTGTGACAGTGTAGGGAATAGTGGAGGATGTAAGGTGTGACAGTGTTGGGAATAGTGGAGGATGTAAGGTGTGACAGTGTAGGGAATAGTGGAGGATGGAAGGTGTGACTGTGTAGGGAATAGTGGAGGATGTAAGGTGTGACTGTGTAGGGAATAGTGGAGGATGTAAGGTGTGACACTGTTGGGAATAGCAGTGGACATGTGGTGTGACAGGATTGAGAATGTTAGGAATGATATGTAATGTGTAGATTCAAGCCTGGACCAGCAATACAGAGATTAACAGTATGAGCATCGATCTACACAATTGGGATATGACATGAATCAACCAGGTCAACGAGCTTGACCACCCAGTCACTTTACTTTACAACATGCATGGGTTGCTGAAGACCAAGGTTTATCCAGATCTTCAGAAACTGTGTTGAAAACAGTATTGAAGGATACATCTCTGTAACAAGGATAACAGCCTCTAAAGGAGAATAACATTGTAGATGAACAAGTGGGGGCAGGGTTTCATTGTACGTTATTGAGCAATTGATAAACTCTGAAGACTGTCAGAACCTGCACCGAGTTATCTTCTGTAACATGAAAGGTGTTCATCGATATATTGTTATTCTTTCTCAGTGCTCAGACTTAAAAATGCTTCTCAAAGAAATTAAATTTCTCTATCCACAGAAGTGATGGTTTGTGTTAATACTGAAGTACTGTTATAGACACACATGCTGGATTGTTGACACCTGCTCTTTTGTTATATCCAATCTCCTCCATGCTGAAGTGGACTGTTAACGGACTGTTAACATCCAATCTTCTCCATGCTGAAGTGGACTGTTAGCATCCAGTCTTCTCCATGCTGAAGTGGACTGTTAACATCCAGTCTTCTCCATGCTGAAGTGCACTGTTAACGGACTGTTAACATCCAATCTTCTCCATGCTGAAGTGGACTGTTAGCATCCAGTCTTCTCCATGCTGAAGTGGACTGTTAACATCCAGTCTTTTCCGTGCTGAAGTGGACTGTTAACATCCAGTCTCCTCCATGCTGTAGTGGACTGTTGACATCCAGTTTTCCTGTTGCTGAAGACCATGAGCGACAGTATTCAGATGACGAGTCAGCAACATGCAGCTCTTTGTTGAGTGTCATCTTGTGGTAACTGATTGAAGATGGACAGCCGTCTTCTCGCAGCAGCCTCATCCCACCCACAACCAGCTGTCTGATATTAGTGAAGGTAATTAGCTATCAGACTTGCATTGTAGAG
Organism: Haliotis asinina; assembly: GCF_037392515.1. NCBI lineage: Eukaryota > Metazoa > Mollusca > Gastropoda > Lepetellida > Haliotidae > Haliotis > Haliotis asinina. Next base: position 4,997,585 of record NC_090286.1, on the reverse strand, counting down.
AAGCAGAAATGTGTAACTCATAATTAGTTATTGCAAGGCTTCATGTTGAAACCATCTGTAGGAAGTTGGTTTTCCAGAATCTAGTTAATTAATTAAGTAGCCAGGGTCAGTGGTCAGGGATAGTCTGACCTACCCTAGGCAATTACCACAAATCAGCAGTCAAATTGTCAACTTTGTCAACACCTTCACAACTTCTCTCATGAATAAGGTCTTCAACAAAAAAAAGCTGCACTTGTCAAACATGCCACGTAGTATACTTGCAAACACTGCAAGAAACAATATGCAAGCAAAACCAAAGAATGTTTCAGAATCCAACTATCAGAACATTATGCTGATATCATACATAGGCGTGACAAACCTGTCGCATTACATTTCATGTTGGAACATCACGGCAAGAGTGATCTCAAGCTTGATATCATCACAAAACTTCCCGAGCATCCCAATCTCTGGAACTACAGTGGATCTTTGAGCTACATGCGTTCCAACCACAAGGACTCAACAATATAATTGTTGACTGAAATATCCCATAGTCTAGAACAACAAGTGTAGATTGCTTCAGTTCTAGTACATCAATTTTTCTGGGCTCAGTTTGGATTTGTTTTATAGATAAATATATATTTTTTTCATATTTCTGCTTAATGTCATTTAGTCTGTCCCTTTGATCTCATTCTGGTTTGGTCCACCACACATATTAAGCTGTCTGCCTATACTGTGGGGCTGTACCTGGGGCCCATAGAGTATGTCACACTGGTACCTTCCTATAACCAATTGATCAACATAGCAGTCTAGAAACAAAGACTCTAAACCGTGCGAAGGAGTTTAAAGTTTTATCGACAGTTGTTGATAATTTTTGATAAAGAAAAATAACAATTAGCACTATATATCATCCAAACTCATTCTTACAATTGTTTCATTTTCAGTTAGTACTTTACAATGACAACCTTGACTTGTGTGTACACTGTGAGGTAACCAGCTTCAATGGCAAAGAGATTTATGATGTCATTTGATTATGATGTCATCACTGATGACATCACTACTCTACAACAAATTTCATGACAACAATGTCTTCAAGTCTCATGACATATTACTTGGTCCGACTAAAGCATTGTAAAAGCCACTGTATAAAAATGTTTGTTTAGTTAGTAATAGGTGTGTGGATTTTCATCTGGGTGTTGACAGAAGCTAGAAAGAGATTTTACAGACAGTACATGTATGAATTAAAAGCAACATATTCCTGTCAAAATGTCATTTTCTCCACCACTCAGGTGATATATATATTTTCATTACCCAATCTATTCATACAGCTCATAGTTATGAGGTGGCTAGAATACTACTTAAACCAGTATAAATCTTATGTATAAATCTTAATCAGACATACGAGGCAAATAACAAATCTGAAAAATATCAAAAATTGCATCTGTTACCTGTCCCATTTTTAAATTATGTAATGAAAATAAATACATACAGACATACATACGTACGTACATATGTACACACACACACACACACACACACACACACACACACACACACACACACACACACACACACACACACACACACACACATACATACATAATACATACATACATACATATCTACATACATACATACATACATACATACATACGAAGACACACGCACGCACGCACACACACATACATACTATATCTTGCATCTGTTGTCTGTCCCATTGTATAAATACTGTGTATAAATCTTTATCAGACATATGAGGCAAATAACAAATCTGAATCATTTTTAAATGGAACAAATAACAGATGCAAGATATAATATATATCATATAATGAATATATGTATATATGTATATGTGTGTGTGTGATGTGTGTGTGATGTGTGTGTGTGTGTATATTCATTACCCAATTTTTGAAAATGTACAGGTAACAGATGCAAGTTTTGATATTTTTCAGATTTGTTATTTGCCTCGTATGTCTGATAAAGATTTATACATAAGATCTATACTGGTTTAAGTAGTATTCCAGGCAACTGATAGCTATAAGCTGTATGTATAGCAGTCATAACTTGCACCTCTAGGAAATGGAACCTGTCCTTACTATATAGTGAGCAGCTGGACACCTGTTTGAGATGTAGACGAAATGTTAATATCTTCTAGGCTTCATTATGATTTGGATTAAACATTACAGGCTAGTATGAGGTACTGGGAATACATTTAACTTAAAAAGTCGGTCACCATGTCAGATTTGAAATTGTAGTTATCATTTATTGTTTCTTATTTTCATTATAGGATATTTAGTCTTCCATTCTTTTTGATTCACCTCCATTGGGAGTATTATGCTCATGCATACTGCCAGGCGCAGTGAGTTATCACACAGCCTCATCCCCACAAGGTACCCATTTGCAGCTGAATGAACTGAGTCCCAGTCACAGTATTTTGTCCAATGTTACTACATGTTACTATACCTGCAACTAGGTGTCTGCATGTGTTAGTGTGTCCACCATCTGGTCACCTACCATCTGATGAGTGGTTTGTGAACATCAGGAACTTGATGATATATGTCATGGATTGAACTTCTCACAATATTATTAGAAATGTCATCCCATGAACATGTGAATTATTTCAATGAATGAACATCACAATAGGATTTTTTCATGAGAATATCACACCAAGAACTTGCAAAGTTTAATGTACAGTGAACGTCACTTCACATAAGTGTGCAAAATAGTTTCCAAATTTCACTGGCCATATGGGCTGCAAAGTTACCAGCCCACAAAATAATTCACTAATCCAAAATTTGAATGAAGAAACTAAGCACAAGATTACAAAAAGGCTAAATAAGAAAAAATACCATCAAAACATATACGAAAAAATACCATCAAAACAAATAAGAAAAAAAATGTCCGAAATATTTTGTTCATGCTCAGACAAGTCGGAGAGAGTGTTATGTTTCCAAAATGGCCACATTAAATTTTACTAGCCAGTTCGGACAGTGACTGTTGAGATGTACCGGCCCAGCTGGATTCTTACTAGCCACAGGCTAGCAGACCAGTTGTTATTTTGCACCCTTCTTCAAGGTTGTCTTTGTGGAACAAAGATTATACCAGGAACTTACAATGTATGTCTCATCACACTAACAATGTCTGCTGATGCTGTTTATATGTGAGCGTCCATTGATCTATCGCGCAACACTAATTACTTCCCCAACGTAAGTGCTATGAGAAGACAGTGGAAGAGTAATGTTTGTGTGTATCATTTAAAAGCTGTGGCCCAGAGACAGACATCAGCATTGACCGAAAAAACACCCAGTAACTACAGCACCACAATCAGCTGTTCAGAGTTGCATCGCTTAGGCTTGTCAGGACCCTGTGGTTCATGTTGAATGTTTGCACTGTGGTTTGAATATGTTTCACCAAAGTGAGAATGTCTGAGACCTAGACAAATAGTACTGACAGAAAGTATATTATAAAACACTATTTAAGTTAAGCTGAACTTGGTAGTCCTTTCCTCACAATGTTGATGTGTGGTTGAACTGTGACAGTAGTGTTAAACTGGTAGAGTGAAAGTATTGTGGTAGCTACTCCATACTAACTGACACCACGAGTGTTGAGTCCAGCTATTTAGACATTTCCAAACACTCTTCCTTGTAACGTTTGTGTTTGGTGGAACTGTTGTGTTAAAGTTCTAGAGTGAAAGAATAGTGGAATACTAACTGACACAGTATTAAGTGTTGAACCAAACTCTTTAGATGTTCCCCAACTCTGTTCTTTGTGATGTTGATTTGTTTTGGAACTGAGATGTAAGTAGCATGAAGCCATGTCGTAGAGTATTGAGGGTGCTCCATAGACAACACTTGAAAACACCTCTACCCAAACTTGGTACCGTCAAAATGGGAATCTGCACCCCAATATGGAATTGAACCTGCCTGTGTTTGATGAAAGAAAACAGTGTGCCTCATAGTGCGAGCAGACGGCACGATTTATGGTTTCTGTCTGTAAAATTGGCTACAGATCCTGTACTGCTTGGTGTACTGTGAAGTGGAACATGGATTTAGGGAAAGATCACTTGTCAGAATAGAGATTATCTTTTTGTAGCCCGCTATTCAGCTGTTGAGGAGAGTGTTTCCTTTATTCCACAAGTCAAGCTGTCAGTCAGACAAGATCTGATTTATAACCTTCCTGGCTAGGTGTGTATAGTAGCTGTGTATCAACACCAGATATTTTGATTTAAATATTTGTTAGGAGGTAAAGCTAATATTTTGAACAGATGAGTGCCATTGCCTCTTGTTAAATGACAGATTAAGTGACAGTATGTGGGGATATGTGTGTGTAATAGCAAGCAAGTGGGTGGGCATATGGGTGACAGAGATGGAGAGTAAGCAAGGGAATTGATTGGTGAGTGATTAGTGAGAAAGTGAGTGTATTGTAAATGGATGAGTGGGGGATAGGTGAGTGAGTGAAGAAAGGTGAATGAATGGATAAAAATATTATTTTGATACACCTGGACACATTGACACACCTTGACTCATCACCACACCTGTATTACATATCTGGACACATCACCACACCTGTACTACATATCTGGACCCATCAACACGCCTGCACTACACACCTGGACAGATCAACACACCAATAAAACACCTGGCCATCAGTGATGACAAACGCCACCTTGATGACTGACAGCCAACAAGCCAATAATGGCTGCATGATGTCTCTAGCCTAACAGATTGTTGACTATCACCTCATTATGGTAAAGAGCAGCATTTGGTCTGTTGTTGTCAAGGCTATCGTGGACAAGTGATCTCATCAGAAACAGTTTAACGATGACTTGACAGCTGGTGTAACCTGCCCAGGTCAAAAACTAACGACTTCATCAGCGCGACACTTCATTGATGTGTGTGGCCTTAGCCCACACTGGCCCCTGTTGGAAGCCAATAAACGGGGTTGTTAAACTGTAGGTATCTATGTCCGTACACATTTGTTACGCTGTAGGGTGAGTGAACTGCTGGGGAAATAGAGTGTAGATGTTGTTAGGAGGGTAGGGGAGTGTAGGGGTGGTTGGGGGGTGGGGGTGTTTGCATGGGGGAGCTGATCGGATTTCGTTGAGCTGCTGGGTAGTGATAATCAAGAATGTTTGTTCACTGTATGAAAATAGATATCATGGTGACATTGGTGTACTTATTTAACTGGGCTGATTGTCACAATGAAATGGTCCTAATAGACACAGTAGCAGATAGTTTAGTGACAAATCATGTTTCTTTGTGTCATACAAAATGCAGAAATGAATTTTGAGCAGTGAACACTTTTTATATGAAAGTCATTAAAATGTGGATTGAGGTGGTTTTTTTATTATTATTTGTTTCAAAGGAAGATGTGTCAATCAAATAGATAAACTTTTCACCTATTCCTTGTGACATGGGAATATTTATTAGAATATGCCAGAAAGACCAGAATAAATACCCTGCAGTGCCAAGCAGGTGTGAAAAGAGCAGGTATTATGATCTACTGATTCAAGCTGTTGTGGTGATTGTTGAGACGGATACAATGAGACTACGAGAGTCAGTGGTATCTCTCACTGACACACATTTACTAGTCTGTCGTACAGACCCTGAAGTATATATATCCAAGAAAGCTCATGCAAGTCTAGAAAATGTGGCAAGTCTAGATTTCATGGCTCCATTTCATTATACTATTTTTTTTCACTATGAACGTTTTTTCAGTAAAATATGTTCATTTCAGAGACTAGCTGTTAATCTACACATTTACAATCTGTAACGCAAGTTGTGACTTTTATTATAACAGGCTGTCTGAAAATACAGAATTGTGATTTTAACAAATATATTTTTCATTTGAAAAGAAATCCCAGGATGATGAAGAAACCTGAGGAAAATCTGGACTTTTTTCATTATGGTTGATTTTTTATTGAAGTGCTGAGCAGAAGGGAAGACATAGGGGTCCATACATGGTGAAACAAACTAGAAAGTTCGGATGAACATTAGCTGTATTTCAATTTTCAATTAGTTTTCAAGCCGACTTTCCTGAAAAAGATGAACAAAATGTTCATTGTGATGAAAGTCTGTTTCAGTTAGATTGTCTCATATTGCATGAGTTGGATTTTATGTCGCTTTAGGCAATATTCGAACAATATCACTGCAAGGGACACCAGAAAAGGGCTTCACACCTATGTGGTTTCATATTGAGAATTATGGATGAATCATATAATGAAATGAACAGAGGAGTCTGTTGTATGTTTGAATCAATCATATTTGTGTTAAAACTTTCTATATATATAGAGACATGCAGCTGGCCGCTCAGTTGTTATTGATGTCACAACAATGACAGTCATAAATATCCATCGGAGGTGTTTGTTGGTGTGTTAGTTGTTTAACATTGAACTCAATATTATCCAGCTACATGCACTTGTATGCAAATATTGAGTTATTGATTAATAATCCATGCAGCTAGGATACCATGACATGCAATCAGCACAGTGACGAGACCTGTCCATCCAATCTGTGGAGACGGGTCTTTGACAGTTATAGGTTGTAGGGGGTGTTGTGTTGCTTGGATTCTCATCGGCTTGTTGAGGCGTTAATTAAAGGAGGTACAACCATCTGCCTTTTGTTTCATTCATGCTCTTAATTATAAATACACAATACATGTCTGTTGTTTGAAAAATATAGTGTATCACAGTGAATATAAATTGCAGAGGATTTAGTGACATTTGATTATCAATGTTTGTTGCAACTTTACTTGCTTTCAAAAGTTAAGACTCAAAACAATCAACTATATGTCGTGTATATATGTATGGTTCCATATATATGTATGGTTCCATCAAAGATGAATTTTCCACTAACTTTGGGGAACCAACTGCAAACTTTATGCATGTGCATGAGGATCATGCATCAAATTGCTCAAGACTAGATTCACAAATATCGTACATGTGAACAGCTACATTTTAGTGTCAAAATTTCAGTTCCTGTGTAAACAGTGCCTTTATGGAGCATGGAATTTTGTGCAGTCTAGTGTTGTAAAGTAAACTGAAGAAAGTGGCTACGTTTACACTAGTGACTTTTGCCTGGGAGTATATATGATGTTCACTTATGGATATGAGTTTTCTGATGGGCTAATAATAGGATTGGTTTGTGTTTTATCAGTGATGTCACTGATGTTTAGGGTCAATGAATTGATGAACAATTCATGAAGTTTGTATTATTATTGATTGATTGATTCATTCTTTCATTCATTCATTCATACATATGGATTTTTTGCCATTAATTCGTTTGTTCATTCATGTGGTATGTTTTGTCTTTCATTCATTTAATCATATTTCCTAACCGTGAATGTCTGTGTCAGAATATTGGTCTTCAATAACCCTTGCTTCTTGTGATGTCAGTAATGGGATCAGGTGGTGAGACTTGCTGACTCGGTTGACACACATCATCAGCTGACACATGTCATTGGTTTCCAGTTGTGCAGATTGATGCTCATGCTGTTGATCACAGGATTGTGTGATAGTTATAGACTGCATATATATATTGCTGAGTGTGACATAAAACTAAACTCACTCAATCACTCACTCACTTAATCATATACTTCTAGAGGTAGAAGTAAAGTCAGTACATGAATGTACACAGCATGCACACATCAATAAATAGTAAACCTTTGCTGAATTTATAGCAATCAGTTCTCAGGCACCATAATTTCATCGTTCCCTTTGATACTATCTGATGTCAACTAATCATATTTAGAGTTGTTGTCAGCGTACTTCAGTTGGACCAGGAATGAGTTCAATCAATGGTTACATATACACAAGGAATAAATTTTCGCAATAATTTATTCTTCAAGTTTTAATGATTGGAAAAGCCTACAATAGAAAGAAAGAGAATTCAATGACACTATATATCAAGTGAAGTGTTGTTCCAACTTACTGCTGAATTTCCCATCCAAAACTTAGGGCTTGGAAACACATTTTTGTTTTGACTGAGTCACATATTTTCAATTGTTAAATGGGAGATATATTACACAGTAACTACAAACCAATGTTTGGAATGTGTTTAGTTTGGGTGCTATTGTTGTTCTGCTGACGATTATCTGCTTTGGTACAGCTCCAGTGCCTGAGTGTTTTATTTGACTGATTGCTGTCTGGTTTGAGGGAACCATGCAGATGCACACTTCTTTGTTCAAGTTCCTGGTACAATACCTGACTGATCCACATATCTAGGGTATCATGTTCTTTGGTTGCTGCAGCTCCTGTACAGAGTTATGTCCCTTGTTCATGTCAGGAAATGGTGAACAAGAGTTTGAATGTTGATGTCCCTAATAACTGCTTGGTCTGCTTGCACATTTCATGAAGGTGACGTGACAGAGAGAGAATGTGGTTTTACGCTGTTTATGGCAATGTGTCAGTGAAAGACACCAGCAATGGGACTCACACATTGTTCCAGATCGGGGGAAATCAAACCTGGGTGTTCAGTGTGATGAGCTAACAGGTGAATGATATGCAAGCTAAATATAAATGCAATCATCATCACCATGAAAAGTGGCATCACTGCCATTGTAGATGTCATCATATTCATCATCATCATCACCAACATTGTACAACCAGCACCACCATAATCATCACAATTGTCACCGTCATCTTCATCATCATCATCATCATCATCATCATCATCATCATCATCATCACCAACATTGTACAACCAGCACCACCATAATCATCACAATTGTCATCGTCATCTTCATCATCATCATCATCATCATCATCATCATCATCATCATCATCATCACCAACATTGTACAACCAGCACCACCATAATCATCACAATTGTCATCTTCATCATCATCTTCATCATCATCATCATCATCATCATCATCATCATCATCATCATCACCAACATTGTACAACCAGCACCACCATAATCATCACAATTGTCATCGTCATCTTCATCATCATCATCATCATCATCATCATCATCATCATCATCATCATCACCACCAACATTGTACAACCAGCACCATCATAATCATCACAATTGTCATCGTCATCATCATCATCATCATCATCATCATCATCATCATCACCATCTCCATTATAGACAGTATAAGTAGGAGTCTTTCCAAATGCATATTGTGATAGGTAGCATTGATTCACGATAAAAAATAACACTGCAATTACTGATGTTATTGATCAGCACTCAGGCTGGCTCTCCTGCATGTATTTCTACTGCCAGGTATCGGGTACGCCAGGTAATTGAATACAAGAACCCATCCACTTGAGTCCCGAGTTTAACACAGGGTTCACTCTGGAATTTCCATCCTTTCGCTTGAAGTAATTACTCTCTTGCATCAATAATTTGTGTGAATTTGGGTGCTCAACATAATTGTTTCTCTCAGAAGGGTGATTACCTCATGGAGTATCAGGTAAAATATTTAGCAGATTCAAGAGAGATTGATCACTGCTGTACTACTGCTCACCCTGTCAGCTCTCTGATACAAAGGTACTGCTTGCAACACTGTGATTAGTTTTGAGGAAAATGGTTTAAAGATTATGGGTTCACTGGGATTAACATTTTAACATTTTGTGCATAATTTTCAAGCTGGAAATTACAGAGGAAATATGGCAAACAGAAGTACTACCGTAATGTCTGGTATTGTCTACTATTGGAAGAATATGGCTTAAAAAAAAAATTAAAAATATATTTCTCAGGTTTACTTCCAAACATATTTGGCTAATGAACATGTGAAGTTAAAATGTGTTTGAACACAATGTGCTGAAAAATAATCAATTATTAATCTCCATCCTTTCCAGAAATGAATTACATGTTTTAAAGTTGTGAGGGAAATATTATCCTGTGTCAAAAGCAAATCCCAATGCATACACATGCGAAACATATTAAAAAGTCTGGTTGGTCCGGAGGAAATTATTGAATTATTTACGGTAGCTAATCAACGAACCAGGATGTAATACCTCTCACCACACATGTTCCGTCAATACACATCCTTGAACTTGTGGGCAGGGTGGAAAGACTCTTTCAACAGGTTGTGGTGTTTGCTGAACAGCCCTGTATCCCTGATCCTTTGTAACTGTAAATAATTTGTGGCTGAAATATGTTGATTGAGCTATCCTGATGCTGGGTAACTCTGCTGGTTTCTTTGAGAGATTTTCTCCAGGATTTTCCTGGTTTTATGGTTTGTCATGGGTGTTTGTAACTTGGGGGCAGCATATATTTACTCATTGTGACATTTTTTATTTTAGTCTGTTGTCACAGCAAACAATGTAGTATGATAGTGATAGTATGAACACTGGACTAGACAAAAAGGTGGTTGATAGTATGAGCACTTGACAAGACAAGTGATTAATGGTATGAACATTGGACCAGACAAATCAGTGATTGATAGTGTGAACACTACACTAGACAAACATTTGATTGATAGTATGAACATTGAACTAGACAAATCAGTGGTTGATAGTGATTGGTAGTATGACAAGTAGTATAGTGATTGGTGACCACTGTACCAGACCAACAAGTGATTGATAGTATGAACACTGGACCAAAACAAAACAGTGATTGACAGTATGAACTCCAGACCAGATGTACAAGTGGTTGATAGTATGAACACTGGAACAGATAACCAGTGATTGATAGTATGAAGATCAATGTATTTTTTCAGGACACAGTGACACAATCAATCACGATCAGAATCATGTCTATGAACACCTTCCTTTATCTTGTCCAGCATTCATGGCTGGTCGAATCAAATCTTGTGACCAAGAATGATGGTCCATATTAGTTTTTTTGAATTGTGTATGTTGTTGGATATATATGAAAATTATCAGGAACAAATTTACGTATATATTTTCACAGGTGTGGCTTATTGCATCTACAGCTAATGTTGATATTTCTCTTACTATTCTGAGAACTATCAACATTTATTTTTACAGTATTCTTCAATACTAATTCCTCACAACTGTGTCCCTAATTCTGGAAAATTACAGGTCATCAGCAGGCGAATTATTGAATCACATGATCCATGCTAAAGCAGGCTTGAAGTGGAGATATGTTTAGGAAGATCATTTCCTTGATCATTTCCCCACATGGAGGGTTATACAGATGAAAGTGTTAACGATGAAGCAGGCTAGATATGATCTCTCAGCGTCATCAGATTCAAGAGATCAGGTTCCAGCATATACTGATAGCCAGACGAAAATGCAAAAGATGTGGCCATATTCAGAGTCAGGATCAGCAGGTGAATCAACTGAGTCCTGATCAAGAACATTTGCTTGAACAAAATGCACTGACAGTATTTTGAGAAGAACCCCTTGGTGCTTAATCATGAGATTATTATTGTTTACTTCTAGATTGGTGCCCACAGACTTTTCATAGACATATTTTACGTGGTTAGATGTGATTACAACTGTTTTTCGTGGCAATGTATTAAAAAGTAATGTGAATTCCTCATGCTGTAGGTCAGGGGACCTGGCTGAGCAAAGACCTAAAAGGTAAAGTGATCATCAACTTATCTCCCTTGGGTCAGGGTCGGGGCACTAAACGTTTGTCATTGTGTTGTGAAATCACCTGCTTTTTGGGTCACTTGATCTTCAGTGTTTTAATTCTGAGCAGCCATTGCTTTGTTCTCTTTCTCCTAATGATGCTGCAGCAGTTGTAACTTTGTGGTATTGTTACTTTAGTTCTCTCCCTGTGGTCTTACAGGATGCATGGATGTAGCTGATAGGTTTCTGTGAATTTCTTCCAGGTACTGTGCTGTGTATTTTATGATGCTTTTGTTGTACAGAAACACCGGTAGGTAGGATGCTACACAGGATCTGGCTGTGTTATCTCCACCCTGAATGTCCTGACACACCATGACATGATGCCATCACTATACCAGAAAACTCCACAACATGACATGACACCATCACTATATCAGAAAACTCCACACCATGACATGATGCCATCACTATATCAGAAAACTCCACAACATGACATGACACCATCACTACACTATACTGTACAAGACTCACCAACAACCTCCACTTAGAGCATCACTTCTCTTTATAATAATAAGAGTATTTCAACAAGCATACATAATCTGATTATTATTACCCTGAATAAAACAAGCTGCCTATGAGGCATCATGAAGTTAAGAATCACATGGATTATCTCTTCAGGTACTCATTTTCTGTCAGGTGAACAGAAGCAATTTTCTACCAACTTACTTGATTAAGGTGAGACCGCATGTATTACATATGCTTCAATGTGGTGCAGGACTGAAGTCCTAGAAACACACATACATCACTCCTCTTGATGAGGTTATCAAGACATAAAAATGATGACACACTACCCTCACACAGAACACATGCACACATGCAGACACACGCATGCACCCACACGCACACACACGTGCGCATGCACACATGCGGGCGCACACACACTGCAGACACACACACACACACACGCTGCACACACACACTGCACACACTGCACACATTACACATACACACTACATAAATCCATATAAACACAACAGAACAAAAGGCAGACATCCTGTAATTCTGTTGATCAGATTGTTCCACTTCCCTACACAATGGAGGCCAATCTGAATCTTCAGATAGCAAGCATCTGCAGAATATATCCCTACAAATATGCAGAATCAACAGAACAGGACCGTTTAATCTCTTTAACAAGGCATTTTCATAGCCTCTCACAACATGCATCCCACTAAAATAAGACCTCAACTGCTCCCCTGAGCTGAGAATAGTGTGTTGTTTTGACAGCCTTAGCAGATCTTTCTGTGATGGTGGTATGGAAAACCATGCTACCATCACCAACAGTTGGTGGTTGAATGGCGTATGTGATGCAATGGTTACAAAATCAGTTTCCAAACAAAGACTGATGAAATAACTCCTGACAGTCAGAGGTAACATCTCTTTCTTGTCATAATAGCCATATTAGATAAGGAATTGATTTAGAACATTTTATTCTTCATGTAAGACTGAAATATTATAAGGGTTTTGAAACAATATCTTCCTGGTTTGTCTGAACAGGACATAAGATGGTGGGTGTGTTCTCAACATTTGGGTAGTAGTTGAGATTTTATTCACAGACAGCTCAAAAACATGTTTCAACACAGACTCTTTTGACAGAAATACATGTAACATCCTGTTAGTGAGAATACTGTCATGATTGGCTTGTATTGGTGTTTCAGAATATTCCTTGTATTGATAGAACATAGAGATTAATTAATCATCTGTGCATATGAAAACTTTACATCATAATCTAAATTAATACATTTCTGTATGGTTTTGAATGCTTGTTTATTGGCTATTTCATGACAATTGTACGACAGTGTTAGGGAAGGCAGTCTGGACTAGACTGACCAGTGGTCAGCATCATGAGCATCCATCAACTACTGGAAGCATGAACCTAGTGAGTGAGTCTGACTGCCAGGTTCCTCAACCTGCCTCTTGTAACAAGTGATGCAAGCTGAACACCTATACCCTGATGCTGGTATTTTAAGTACTAAAAGCACATGCAAACATAAGTTGGTCACTTGCCAAGCCACTAAATGTACAACCAAAAGCTTTTTCATGCACGCCTCATGGTAGCAGACTCTGCAGAGTGCTCTGATGTGTAACAGACAAAACCTCAATCATCTGCAGAGTTGAAATCATTAGCAGCCAGCCTGTCTGTGGTTTGAACCTTAGAACCCTGAACTCATGTGTTTTGTAACAGGGAGTGAGTGAGTGAGGTGGGTTTATTGAGTAATGTACGTTTTATCATTTTGTGAAACCACATGATTGGTATGAGTCTGACATGTAGAATGAGTGAGTGTGTTGAGTTTATCGCCATTGTGAGCACTATTTCTGTTCTTGCAGCTTGATGTGTAAGGAGACCTTTCAGTAATGCCGATCTTACCATTTTGTGGAACCATATGGAATGGTTTGAGGCTGACATATCTGGAGTGAGTGAGTGAGTGTTGGGTTTAGCAATTTTAACAGCATTGTAGCAATATCATGACAGACAGCACAGGTGAAGAAATAGGCTTCAAACATTGTTCATATCCAAGATCCCAGAATATAGTAAAGAGATAGTTACCGTATCACATGACATCAAATGATTTACTTCACAAGTATGAGTCAGCATACCGACGGGTCAACAGTACAGAAACAGCATCGATCAGTGTCATGAATAATCTGCATGTCTGTTGACAGAAGGAATACTTCTGTGCTGGTATTGTTAGACTTGTCATCTGCTTTTGACACCAGAGTATCACAGTATACTATTGCATCATGTTGAGAACACCTTTGGCATCACACAGAAAGCTCTTCAGTGGTTTGGGTTGTGCCTCACAAACAGCTCACAGGCAGTCTTAAGTCCAGCCACACTGTTCTGTTGAAAGCCATGAACATTAGTGCTGGAGCAAGTACCTTTTACCCTTTACACAACACATCTAGGTCAATGTGTAGAAGAACATCAGATACCTCATCACGTCTGTGCAGATGACTTGCAAGCACAGCACAACTTTAATCCAAGATTCATCAGTCAATCTGAAGCAAAACATGCAATGGAACAGTACATTACTTATATCAGCACATGGATGGAAAAGAATAGGCTGAAACTCAATTAAGACAAAATGGAGGTGATTCTGTTCAGACCTCCATCCAGATTACGGAATTTCTTTGGGGATCATCTGTCTATTGGGTCAGTAAACATCACCTTCAAGTCATCTGTCAAGAACCATGGTGTGTACCTTGACTCCTTGCCATTGATGGAAGACCATGTGTACCACTGAGGAACATCAGTGCCATCAGACATTTGCTGATGAGAGATGCAGCTGCCTCCATTGTGAGATCTGTGATATTCTCTCGATTAGACTATTGCAACAGTTTGCTCGATGTTATCACCTGTCAGCAAATGATTCTGCTGCACATCAAGAACTACGTTGCCAGATTGGTCACTTGTGCAAGCATAAAGGCACACATCACACCAGTGCTCCACTCGCCTCACTGGCTTTGCATTCCTGAACGAATCATATTCAAAATACTCTTTCTCACTTAACAAAATGTCCATAGTACTGGACCTGCCTATGTGAGTGATCTCACTGTCCCTTTAAGAGCTCTGTGGGTCAGTCAACAACACCTCCTTCAAGTGCCTGTCACCAAACTTCAGACTTTCAGCTCCAGATCCTCTCTCAGACTCTACACTACAGAACTTTCTTCCTGAATCCATCTCTAGAAACTTTTAAATCTAGCCTCAAAACCCACCTTTATAAGCATCATTATGCCTACAAAAAAAAGTCATACCATTGCGAAGAACTCATCTGCCCCTGTTAACATTGTTTTTAGGCAGTGTGCTTTCAGCATACCTCTATGGTGTGGATATAGCGCAAGTGCCATTATTATTATTGTACCCAAATGGGGAATCAACTGGGGTCTTTGGCATGACAAGTGAAAGCTTCCAACTGTAGGGTACCCCCACCTCAAAAATATCTAAAACCATGAAGAAAGCATACTGAAAGAATTTATTGCCAGAATCTCTTTATTGAATGTTCTGTCCCCTAAAACAACTGGGCCAGTAGTGTACCCCTAGTAATAACATGAACCTAGAAGTTAAATACCATCTCTACTAACTCATCTCAGTTCCTGGTTGCTCGAATAACAATTATTCTTTTACCATGTAGACAGAACAGTCCTTCAAGAGCAATGGGAAAGGGCATTACAGTGTAGAGTAATGTCTTATATGTGACTCTGGACACTGAAGAACATTTTAACAAAAATACATTTATATGAACAAGTGAACAATAAATGTCAGCCATAGGTTTGTGTCATACTTAGAACAATTGTATGTAAATTTTGTTTTTATGCTTTGTAAAATTAATTTTAGTCAGATCACTCATCAGATCATTTGATGGTGTGCTAATCAGATCTTTCTCTGGACCCTTCTTTGGATTCTTCCTCTGATTCAATGAAAGGGTCCTTCAGAAGTTTCCTCACTGGATCCTGCTTTGGTCCCCCATTAAACCCTTCAGCTGGTTATTCATCCAGTCAGTTCAGCAGAAGTACTTTGAACACTTAGATGAAAGAGAGCTTTTAAATTGTTTTGAATATCTGCTTGGAAATTATCTCACAAATTTCCCTTTTGCACAAATATTTAAATTTTACATCCATGGTAACCACACTATTCTAAAATCTGTATCTGCCATGAACGTGTTAATGAATGTAGAGTTGATGAGATCGGCCGGAACGTTGAGAGATCTTGTCTTCAACTTGAACAATAGCCGACAAACTTGGCTCTGAGATAAATGGTTATCGTGCAAATAAGAATCTGAAGAGATTTAAAAGATGCAGAACATTATGGCTCCAGGCGATAGTTTAAACTAGAATTTCCAAGAGCTTCTGAGCAAAGGCAAGAAAAATGACGGAACAAGTTTATCTTCAACAAAAAGCAGATGATTTCAAGACGGTTCTAGAACATGTATCCTTTGTTGTCCTCGATGACAAATAGTACTTCTTATGAAGAGTTTTAATCAGTTTGAGAAGGCTTTTAACTGATGTCGTTTTGATGTGATAACCAGTTATAGGTACTGATGATTTTGATTAATTTACAGAAGAAATGGAATTCATTTCCATAGAAAACGTATCTATTCAGTGCATCACATCCATAGCAACAAACTGCCTGAGTGGGCCTCGTCTCCAGCAGAACATGACAGCTTCCTGGATACAGTGTTGCACAGGCATTTTTTCACCAGCAACTTTTTCCCAGAGAGTGGATCCTTTAATAATGATATAAATTCTGTCTTTTCTTATTACTTAAAAAGATGGTTGTGTACGGATGAGAATTTTTAATTAATTTGAACTAAAAATATGTTTAGCTAAATGGCTTTCACATCGATATCACGTGAATGAGATCAAGCAACTCTGTGACATCATCAGTTTCCATGACATCACAATGAGATGACATCATAATCTTTCTGCTTTTGAAGCTGAAGTGTTTACACTCAGGATACTGGTTTGTGCTGTTTTCAAACTGATAAAGTTGTAAGAATTGTTTTTAGTGATAATATTGAACAAATAATTCAGTACTGATCAATACAAGTTACAATATCTTATTTTGTTATGTTATGAACATGGTATATTTAATTTAGCAAGAGGCTTGTGTAAGAGCATATTCTAATATATAGGTTAAAACATAGATGACACATCTCAGTGTCAAAATTGTATGCAGACAGTACATATATTTCAAAAGTTTAAATCACAAAAGAACAGGAAAGCCTACAAAATTGAATTGAAATTCATGGTACCATTTCAGATATGAACATTTGTTAGTTGTAAAAAGCACCCTAACAGTATGCTTGAAGTCAGTTTTTGTTTTGAGGTTTAAAATTTATTAAGAAAACTTTAAAACTGAAATATGTGGTAAAATATATAGAAGGTCATGAGATTAACAGATATTATCAGAGTTCCAGAAGTTACGTTACGACTAAGTCAGGTGTTTATGTACAACACACAGAAAGTCAATGTTATTTTGTTGAAACATTGTAATGTCAGAAATCATTTTTCCATATATTGCCAGATTTGAGTAGAATAGTAAGTCATCTTGCCAAGATATCTTGAGGTATAGATTACTGGTAGAGACTTGGCATTCATTGTTTCCAATCATGCATCACCCTGATCGTATGATCATCAATATTGATACATTAATATCTGGCCTAGTAACCCAGACCTCTGTATAATCCATTGTCCAACTTATCCCTACATTGTACACAGCCATTATCAGGTTTCTTGGAGAGACAGGTTTCCCTGAGTGCCTTGCTTCCAACTAAACTCATTCCTTGTTTTCATTCCAAGAGAGTGGTGCCAAATCCATGGATGCCTCTTGAGAGAATTCAGTGTTTTGGAGAAAAAACTTTTATTTCAGTATTATGTGCTGTTAACTAAAACAATCCACAGAACAAATGGGAAACAATCAGATTGGTCAGTATATCTTAAATTTGTGTAAAAGATCACACAACATGATTTACCATTTTGTTTGAATGTTTTGTTCTGCTTAATATTGTTTTGCATGCAGATGTTAACAGACCATATCATCATAGCAGTGATGACTGGAAATATTTAAATATAAGACCAAACATTTTAGCAACTATGCAACAATAAAGTGTTTTTTTCCCTGAGTCTGTGGCTTGAAATATTTTGCTTATGATATATTAGTTCCTCTGTACAAACATTCTTCAAGGTAAGTCCTCACATTCGTGAAAGCTTGTTTTGACAGATTTTCTCCTTACCAAATACTGCCAAACACCCTGCCTCGCAAAATTTTATTGCCCTAGAATACTTTCAGATGAAGGATATCATTATTTATGTTGTGTATGCTGATGACCAGGTGTGTCCAAACCTTGATTATTTTTAGGATCATGTGATACTGTTGAAGTGTTATTAGTGTTGCCAAGTGAAATAATTACGAACTCACTGCATCATATGACATTCAGATTCATAGGAAACCTTGTCAGGATGTTGGTCTTTCACAAGTGAAATAATTATGAACTCACTGCTTCATATGACATTCAGATTCATAGGAAACCTTGTCAGGTTGTTGGTCTTTCAGAGTTTCTGCAGGGTATTATGGAACAGCTTTTGGATAGCCAAGTGGTTGAAGTGTTCAGCCCTCACACTGAAGGTCTGAATTTGAATACTACATAGTTCCATTAAGTTAAGCCAGTTCTGGTGTCCCTGTAGTCATAAAGATTGAATATAGTTAATGTGGCCCCAGACCCTACTTCTTTGGCATATCTGACACAAATCAGACACAACGATCCAAACAAAATCCTGTTAGTCCTTCATGTGCTTTGTCTGGAGGCAGGTTTATGGGATTAGCCTTGTCATGTAGATACGGAACCTCGTCCCCGGACTCCAAAGTTCACTTCCAGCCAAGATCAGCCTGAAATTAAATCGGAAATGAAAGACAAAGAACTCCCATGGCTGTGCTGAAGCAGACGGTCATTATTACTTCAGTGTCAGCATGCAGAGAGTGAGTGAGGCATGTGTGATGAACTTTGGATAAAGGATTATGACAACTTGAGTTAAATCCGAGAGATCTTGAAAGGGATCATGAGATCAGGCATGAAGCAGCAAGTCTGCTAACAGATTTTACTTGATCCCTATCATGACTGATGATTGTACAGACAGTCCACTTACATTTACAGAAACTAGTACTTGAAGTGAGCATTTTCCTTCTTTTTTCACTGAATTAGCAACTGGTAGCTATGGAAACAGCTGTCAGTTTTCCAACTTCCTGTCGTTTGACGTCTGCGAAAGTCATCCAGTCTGTTTTGTGGTCTCTGGAGTATCTAGGTAAAGGTGGATAAAAGTTGAGGTTCAGATCAGACATCTAACTCCTGATTCAAAGTAGGCTGATTTGCAGTAGGTGATCCCAGAACCGAGAGCAGTTCATTTTTTTGCATCTTGATACTGACAGTTTTAGGAAGAAACCTTGCGAGACTTAGTCTCTTTATTGATTTTACTATCATATGTTGTGTTTTTGAGTGAAACATACTATGTGAGATGAGGAGCTTCTTGGTCATGTGGTTTTCTGTTTAATGAATATTCCAGAAAAGTGATTTCTGTCTAAATATTATACTCCCCTCAGGGGCAATATGTCTATACAACTGAATCCAGTAAATCTTGTTGAAAATTATTGCTCTTGTTTACTGATGATTGGATTGTTTATACCAACTGATCTGCTGATAAGTTTAGACTTCCTGGTTCTGTTGCCTTGTTCAGACTGATTGATCTGTCAGATAGTTTTCACCGACTGGACTGATGCTTGATGTCACACTTAGTGTTGAATTGACTAGTCCACACCTACTGTTCTAAATCACAAAAGAACTGAGAAGCTGAAGAAATATATGAATTGAAATTTCAGTTATTGACATTTACTAGTTTGCCTGAACTAAAGCTTTTGTTAAACGTTGAAAAAAATTAATTTCAGAAAACATTAAATTTGAAATGTCTGGCAAAATAAGTAGGAATGTGTACAACACAGAGAAATGTTTAATTTTTTTTGTTTAAACCTTATAACATCAGAAATGATATTACCATATGTTATGTGTCATATGTTAACTTTTCCAGTGTGTTAGCATAATGATGAAAGCAATCTCAAGGTGACAGCATTCAGATGACATTTTTTGAAAAATGACTGTTAGTAATGTGCAGAACAATGTACTCATAATTTTGAATTAGGACTGTCAGTCTCTGTATATGTTTGTTTGTTTGTTGTTCAACATCACACTCAGTAATCAGTGTTTGGCCTGATGAGGAAAACCTGCATATTTGCTTCAGAAATTATCTCGAACACACAGTGATTTTAGAGGCTTGAGTCATTGTTGATGCAATGCTACTGGGTCCTTACGTAAGATAATCTAAACTAAATTTGTGATTTGCTGTTGTTTGAAACTGCTTAGTTTAATGTTTTCCGGTTATCTGCTCAGTGCCGATCAAATACCTGACTTGCCTACCTTGCTTTTTGTCATTATTAAATAATCACAGTTGATGTTTTCATGAAAGTTCCGAAAGTTCCGAGAGTTCCGAACATTTTAGAAAACATCAACTGTGATGTTGATTTCACAAAACATGCCTATGACTCCTCTTCATGACACAAGGGAGTCATGATGACTCATGAAGCTTTATGCCTCAGGTAACATGATAACACTACTGCTATATGGCAGTGGTATGTGAATAATCAAGTCTGGACCAGACAATCTGATGACCGACATCATGAGCATCAATCTACACAATGAATGAGTCTGACCACCCAGTTGTATTGGTTGCCTTTAAAAACCACTGTGTGTTGCTGAAGAAAAATTTGAACGTGGATTTTCAGGTGTTCTGAATCAGTAAAGAGTAGTTCTTGACCATTAAGATATTATACTCTTGAAATAAAGCAGGGGATCATTTTTTATTTTTTATTTTATTTACAATTAAAAATATATAGGAGATTTGTTGGAGTCAGTCAATGTAGATATGATATTATTGAATGTTTTGAGAGTGCATCACCATTTGCACTTTTTTACAGCCATAGTTATTTGGAATGTAGTCACTTTTGAAAGATGATTGGGGTGTGGCATGTAATTTGCATGTATACAATTTACAGTTTAAAACAAATGACTAGAAACAAACACTAACAAATGTGTGATGCAAGATGAACGTCAAAATCAAAATTAATTTTCTAAGTGATTTCTTGACCTTCTTGACAAAATGTCAAAATCAACCCCAACCCCAAAATAACCCTATGCACGTGTATTGGGCTACTGTGTTGTGCACGTGCATATCATGCGTTGTATTTATGGGTGGTAATAGAAGGAAATGGGGAAGTCATAAGATGTCTGTCCTTGTAATGTTTGTTAACATTTACACTTCCTATCCAAATTGAAAGTTCAGTATCTCTTACTTTTTTTCAAAAGTATATATCTTGAAGCTATTATGATCTGTACTTCAGATGAATTCACAGAGATTTGTTTTGTTCCCAAACAAAACCTCAGAATATTTTTTTGCTTTTGGTGGAAATTTAATTGGATGGGAAGTTTGCATGCCATATCATTCAAATCAGACTCCAGGGGAGGCAGTGGTAGTGGATTAGTGGATGAGTTCAGTGACTTTATCTAACATAAATTTTGAGAAATATAGAGAATAAAATGTGATGTGATGTTTGAATATGATTTGATGAGAGTTACAAATATCAGAGGTTCTCATAGCTGCCGTATTGTCAAATACCCTGGTTTTGGACATATGGTTTGTGATTTGTTGTTATAAGAACAGGTGTGACATATCTGTATGTGAATTACTGTACAAATATCTGAACAGTGTGTTCATATTTAGAAATGTGATCCTCTTTTCATGATGATAAGAATGAATAAAATAATGTAAAAACAATAATTTCAAAACAAATATTTGTTAGTGAAGAATTATAAAACTTATAAATGAAAGCCTTTTAAGATTCAGCACTGTCCTACAAGAAGTTTGATGTAGTCCTGCTTATCAACACAATAATTCTGTTGTGTCCTTATGAACACAGGAATTGTGTTGTGTCCTGTTCACCAACACAAGACAGTTGTGGTAAAGCTCACTAAATCTATCTGACCAATCATGTGCTCGCAAACATTGGCTGTTGAGGTCATGTCAGTTGATTATTAGTATTTTGATTAATTTGAATTTTGTAGACATCACCTGTGACCAAAATGTGGTTCCATATGTACATAATTTGTTGCTGCTGAACTTTAACCCCAACCATTTGTACTATAGATACACAATGTCATGTGGTCAAATGTAAACATTTTTATATTTGGGATTTCACGTTCTCAGTAAGATACAGATTCTAGTACTTGTTTGGTTGAGTCCTATTACAGATTTAAACCTCCACTCTTGTAGTGCGGCAGCTAATCTCTACCATTCAAAGTCAACTGAGAAAGTATATTATGAAGATTAGCACATTTACCATTTCTTTCTGTAGAGATGAAACTGAGTCTAATTTTATGCTGCACTCATCAGTATTGCAGCTATGTGGCAGTGGTCTGTAAATAATCAAGTCTGGATTAGATAATCCAGTGATCAACAGCATGAACATCACAATTGGGATACAATGACATGCCAGGACAGTCAGCCTAACTTCCTGATCTCGTTCATCACCTTGGCATGCATGGTAAGCATGGCTTACTGAAGACTAGTACCATCATCACACATATGTGGCAGGTGAGCTACAGTGGCTTGAATCTGTTTTAGGTAAAGACATCAGTCGTGTAAACAGAAATTTATTCACTTGTCCAAATGAGGATGGGAATGAGTAAAACAATTGCACTTTTGATCTGTTAACCAAACATGATTATCATTCTTGACATTTAGAATGTTATTTTAACTTTATCACATGGTTTTAATTTTTATCATGTCTGCTGCTCTATAAATGTTCTTCTGTCTAAAGATTATAAACCTTGTGTGTTGATATTCATCTCTCATTTGATCCTCCTGAACCTGTGGCAAGATGTCTTCCACCTTCCTCAGGATTCTCTGTAGACTAGATGGATGTATATTTCTGTTCCTCATAAATCTTCTGTAGGGGACCACAGCAAGATTCACTTCAGGGTTTAATATTAGATCAGACCCCGGGTCATATTTATGGCACATCTTGCATATAAACTTTAGCGTTATAAGTGAAAAAGTCATTTGGATGCAAAATGCTCAATAGGTGATGACATATTTAATGTCATATGTTGTTATTGCAAACCTGATATAGAATGGCTCTTATAATTTGAAACTTCAAGTTATGATGGGACCTCATGATGCACATACAGTATCTGTTGTTGTTTTATGAATAGTAAGGTAAGTTTATGATGCATATGTATATATCTATATGAAGAGTAACTTACGTTTTTCAGTTTCTTTGTGAATCTTGAATTAAGTTTATGATGCATATATATGAATTACGATTACAAGTTTCAAACCAGAATATGCTACCTCTAAAAACAATTATGATGTACATATCTTTTCAGACTGGAGATTGCTAGCTACTCATTTGTAGGGAGGCTATTAGACTCATCAGTTTAGGGCTAGGCTGGATATAGAGGAAATAATTATAGAGAAATAAATCACATCTGTTTCATCAGCGCAGTTCATGGCATCCTCGACCTAACTGAGGCAAGATCACCATGCTCTTATGAGCTACTGTAATTAAATACCACCTACAATTAGCTGGTCTGAATGATATATCGATGCAGACGGCCATATCAGGAAAGCCGTGTTCTCTGTGATGTCTGTATGATGATGGCAGGAAGGGACCCTGTCTTACAATTGCAGAATGTAACATCTGTATATTAGTAGCAATTAATGGTGAGGTTATTGATGATGATGATGATGATGATGATGATGATGATGATGATGATGATGATGATGATAGTGGGGGTGATGGTAGTGGAGATACTGGTCTGTGATAACCACAGCATTATGATCCATTATGTCAGAGCTCTGGAAGGTTGACTGTGCTATATTATGGTTCGGCTTCTTTTATAGATCTACAGTCTACTACTCAATATTGTCAATTCAAAGTCACCAGACATCAGCTGAAACACAGTCATCATTCAAAACACATCCATTTGCCTACTTACCATATAATCTTCATATATGACAAGCTCTCACATTTGTCATGTTATTTGTAAACTTTCAAGTTTGAGGAAGGAAAGTTCAAGCTGGATGCGGAGTTATTCATATATCCAGCTGATTATGTCACTAGCTTATGTAATGAAATAAAGCTCTAGGGACTAGTGGTTTAGCACTATCCTCATAAAAGGGCAAGTTAATCTTGGTCTGTGTGTTAGGCAGACGTCTGGTCAGCACAGTTCTGTTAGCTGAAGCAGACGCGGATTGATTGATAACTATCGAATTTTTCCTGATCAAGGGACCAATCAGGATATTGATATGTTATTAATGTATTGTGTCATATTCTGTGTTCTGTGTCTTGGATGTGACCTACAGTAAGGTCAGGAAAAGGGAGTAATTCTGATTTCAGGATCTGAGTCTGATTTTATATTTCTTACACAGAAGCAAAGACATTTTCAGTGGGATTTTTTAAGTTTAAATAATATACAAATAAGGTCTTTGTTGTTTAACATCTTTCTCAGCAGTATTCCAGCTATATAATACATCAGTTTGTAAATAAGCGTGTCAGGAGCAGATGATGCAGTGATCAACAGCATGAGCATCATTCAGTGTAATATAACTCAGCAAGCGTGATTCCATTAGTCTCCTCTAACTACAAGCATAGCTTTCTGAATACCAATTCTAACCCAGATCTTTATGGATAATTCATGAAAGAAATTGTTTTATCTATAAGTGATCATCATGGTTTTATCTCCAGGAACTGGCAAACATTTTTGTAGCTTTTAAAACAACAGCTACATAATGGTGTGATGAAAAGAATAAAGAATTACCCCAGTATACTCAGAATGAGTCTGATTCAGTGGATTAAACATGAATGTTGACATGTGGTTAAACAGAATGTCTCTGGTCACTGCTTCAAGACATACACACTATTTGTCATGGAAAAGACAGCTGGATTTTGGGGTTTTTTCTGGATTTTTTCTCTACATCCAGCTTTTACAGTAAACAGTTTTGCCAGAGGCAAATTAAAGACCACCCATGCCAGAGAATAGCCAGTTTTCATGACCTTCTGAAACAGATTCACATGTGAAGACTGTGTTTCTTTGTTTCTTGATGTCACACAGCAGTATACTGGCCATGTTTGGGTGAGTTTAGTCCTACGCTGCTTTAGAAATATTCCAGCACTACCTGGGGAACACTAGAAATGGGCTACACTCATGTACCCATGTGGGAATCGAACTCTGGTCTTTCACATAGCAAGCAAATGCTTAAACCACAAGGCTACCCCACCGTTCTCTATTGGCCATGAAATATTGGCGTAACATTTAATTTGTTTTAGTCCTTTCTGGGATGATATGTTTTTCAACATTTATTCCAGCTGTATTAAATGGTCAGACCTGAAATTGGTGGTTAGATTCATATCACAATAGCGTGACATCAGCATGACATCAAAGTGGGCATGACAGCATGATATCATAGGGGTCAGTGGGGTGGATAATAATGTCATGACATCCTGAGTTTGATTCACAACAATGTCTGGTGACTCTGTCCCTGACATGCAGTAATACATGCAAATACACATGCAGTGTAAATCTCCATCATCAGCCATTGCGCAAGTAATGCAAAAACATTAAATGAATGCTATGAAAACCACATCAGTTTATTCAGTGAGTCTGAAAACAGAATGTTACATCGTCCAGGGACTTGACACATGGATTTGTGTATTGTTGATTGCCTCAGAGGTTTCATCTCGCCCTGCAGCAGACATGGGTCTACAAGCCATGTATGCACATTCTGTTCATGTAATTGATATTAACTAGCTTTTAGCAAAACATCATGAATAAATTAGTATACATTGACACAGGTAGAAACAAGCACATCTACTTATGTCTGTTTATTTGTGAAGTCTCAACTCTTGGGATTTGAGATCAGGTCCTTAGTGCCTCATGCATTATATGACCTGGGTGATTGTCAGTTGGTGACTTCAACTTGGCAGACAGTGAATTTAGTTTGTGTGCATGTGCATCCATGTGTGTTGTTAGGCTATACAATCAGCTATCCAACTATCTGATGCTGACTTGGAAATAATCGATTCTTGACCAGACAATCCAGTGACCTATATTATGAGCAAAACATGGTCTTCCCACCTGTCCAGGAGTGGTTGTTGGTGGCCAAGTTACACTCCACCCAAAGTATGTGTATTATACGAATTACAATACAGACATTAATGCTTTGCATTTGGGAGACATGCTAGAAGGAGCCTGATTATGTTCCTTATGAGATTGTACACTTTTACATCTCAAAATACACTTTTGAACCACCAAAAATACACTTTGAAGGCAAGTCAGGTAGGCAGGTATGCCCACCCTCATCCCCACCCCCATGCTCATCCATACCCCACCCTGATTTCCATCTCTACCCCAATGCCCGTCACCACGCTTTTCCCCGCCGTCATCACTTTCCTTCCCCTCCCATATGAGCTGTTATTAATTCTGGATGCATCCTGCTTATCCTGCTTAAGAATACATAAAAATGTAGCTTGTTTTAATGATTGTCCTGAAGATTGCAACTTACACCCACCATTGCCCCAGTTCCAGCCAGCTGTATGGCATGAAACTATCGGAATTCCATGCACCTGCACTGCTGTTCATAAATCCATAATACCAGACCACATATTACATGGTGCATTAGTTCCTATTACTTTATGAGCCCAAAAACAACATCGTGAATGAGGTCCTCTGAGATCAATAGGCAGGTAAAGGTAGGATTCGGCTGTGATACCTCGGCCAGGGACTCCGACTCATCTGCTAACACACCACACACTTCCACAAAACCTGTGGCCATTGATTTCCATAGTTCTGCAGATGATCACCTAAAGGTCTGATAATTCTGCAGACGGCTTGATGGTGCCATAAAAGGATATGGTGCATGCACCAATAGAACTCGGGATACAGAGGCTCACTTTTTTCATGTTTGTTGTCTTGCCCTAGATGTGGCTTAATTCTGCACGAGTTTGTGACTGGTGCCACAAGAGGGATAGGCTCTCACAGTTTTGTTCACATCTTGAATATCATCACTGTTTCAGGGTGATTTAAAAATGCATGTCTATGATTAATGCAGAACTGCAAATTGGACGGCAAATTAGGATAAATTTCTAATAATTATTGAAAGGGTTTGTCATGTTTGGATATAGGTGCAACGAAGTCAAAATCAAGCATTCTATGGAGTACTTGAATGTATCACATATTGCTATGCTACCTATATCCAGCCAGTAAACACTATAGTCTGGACCAGGTAAACCAGTGATTGATAGCAGGAAGAGCTGTCATAGCATTCCAAAATGACATAATTAGTTAAGACTAACACTATCTGATCCATATTTGTTCACATGTTGAAACTTGTTTTGTTGGGGTACAGGTGTGCAGTCAATAAAATCCAGTATCATGCTGTAGAGACAAATTAAATCCAATTTAAGTTGTGGCATGCTATATAACATGGCATTATGGGCTTCAACATGGTTCCATGGACAGTGAACAGGTCACAAGTCAGACAGTGTGGTGGGGTAACCGAGTGGTTAAAGTGTCTGCTTCTCACACCAAACACCAGGTTTGATTTCCCACATGGGTACAGTGTATGAAGCCCATTCTTAGTATTGCCTGCCGTGATATTGCTGGAATATTGCTGAAAGCACTGTATAACTGCACCTCACACAGTCGCTCGCTCACTCACTCACTCACTCACAAATCAGCCAAAGCCTCAACTTGGTTGTGGTTTGTACAGATACATTGCTCGATGACCTGTTGAATCTTGTGTTTCATTCTGATACTATAGGCAGTAATTGGTTTTTATGATTCCCAGGGAGCTGAGAACGTAATTCAAGTGTACACTGATCTATTGTCTGTTGTAATGATAAATCTCAAACTTTGAATATGCTTCAAAAGGTTGGATTTATTGGTGATTTACAAGTTACACATTATTACTTCAACACTTGGTGATATATAATTTAGGGCACAGTTTGGAGAATATGGACGAGAGGACACCAAGGTTAAGGTCAAAGGACATGGTTGTCCTTGTTATGTCTAAGTATTTATCAGTATTTGATTGGATGAGAAAACACACATTGGGGGCTCAGAAAGTTGATGTTGAGCCAGCTGTCAGAAAAAATTGATGATGGCAAGAGGTCATCCTCCATGTCACAGGATACTCGTATCTCCACCACCATCAAACATCACTTCCTCATCGCTGGCTTGGGCAATCCGACTCGTTTCTTCTCAGAGGAACACGAACAAGATCAGACTGTTATGACCTTAATTTCGTTTTATTAATCCACTAATAATGTTTGTGCCATCAAGGAATGTTAAAACCCCTTGTACCACCTGAAGAGGACCATAAATATGTTCCTGAGTGTAAGCCTTTCATTAAACCATCCAAGGTTATTAGAGCGATAGAGCATTTGTTTTCAATCTGTTAGAATTGTTGTTTGGCAAACTGGTACAGAAACAAATTAAATCCAGAAATGGTTGCAAGAGATTAGACATGCATGGTCCAACATACCAATGAAGTCTCCTCAGTGTCATGGTTCTGGATTTGATGGGGACAATATGGCCGAAGACAGCTGACGAAGAAAGTATACTGGTTTGAAACTAGTTGGGGTTGCTTCTCTTCTTGCAACCAGTATCTTCAGCATCCTTCATTATGCTGTAGAAGAAGATGGGTTTTTTGTTAAAAGGATCACTTGCTCAAGTTGGGATGTGTTTGATCTTCTTTGAACATCACTGCCTTCTGAGAACATCCCAAACTTCATGTAACTCAGATTATAAATTTTTCATGAAACTCACAGATTTTGGTTTTTCTGCATCTAGCCCTATTTTCCCTCTCTTTTGATCTCTTCCTGACTCGACGTTTGTGTTGACTTTTGTTTCACCTAATGATAAATTTTCATCATTAACTTCCTTATCACATGAATGATGAAATCACAGATTGAAAAATGTCTTTTTGTGTTAAATGTTGTTGATATTGTTTCGTTTATATTTTTCAGGCCATTCTATAATCTTCAGTTTTGATTGAATGAAAGAATATTGAAATGTAATGTCAGCCTGACTGAGTTATTGGCTCTGTGAATATTTCAAAGATATCTATATCTTTCTACTCACTTTGAAGGACAGATCCCTTTACAGATCTCAGAGTTTGTATTACCATGTTTGTATGTCCAAGTTTCAACTCAAATTCCTAAGATTATTATGCTCAAGTTAATTAAAATTCATGGGTGTCGTTATAATATTATTTTTATGTACCTACCTCATATATAGAACTTTATTTCAATGGCTATTATTTGTTTACTTGAAACATATTTTTCAAATTCTGCTCCAGTATTGTGATCCAAGTCATGTTTAGTATTACAGGTTCAGGGACAGTAGAATAGCCCAGTGGTTAAGGCATTGATTCAATGTGCATCAGGTCCTGGTTCGATTCTCCCATGGTTCCAGTATGTGAACACATGGCCTTTGTTTTGGAGCTGTGATGACCATTTGGAGCTGTGATGACCATTTGGAGCTGTAATGACCATTCATCATTGCTGAAATGGTGCCAAAAGAGGCATAAACCTATCTCACTCTCTCTTGAACAATTTGCAGTGGTATATCCAAAAATACTGTATAGAAATGGTATGTTCCTGGTAAAGCATTCTGGAAATAGATCCAGTAATCTGCTGTTCCGCAAACAGCACTAGTTTTATTGTTATGGGCAAAGTTCAATGTCTCGATGAGAATACAGAAGGAAATAACATGAAATTTGTGAGACAAGAGGGCTATTTCCTGGTGAGATGACCAAGCAGAATGTCCATGGTTTCCCTCCTTAGTATCATAACAATGATGGATTACATGGGCCAAGGAGGTAGATTTGTCGCTGGTAGTTGTCATGGCGCCAATGGAGGCTTAGATCTGGTTAAGGTAGAGAAGATGATTAATGCCATGAAAATTTGTAAGGACCAAAATAGGTTTTAGTTAAATGAAATTGTAAGAATGTAGATATAGAAAGAGATTAAACAGGACATAAATTGGACCAATTAGAACTAAGACTTTTTCCAAAAGTATTTTGTTTATTTGTTGTTTAACAAAACAATCTGTAAATAATTAAGGCTTGACCAGACAATCCAGTGATTGATTAAAACCCACACCAGTGTAATCCCAAATATGGCATATGTTACTTTTGACCACTTTCTTTAAGTGGCATTGTGTAATCATAGCTTTTGACCATGGGAGCCATGACAATTAACGGTTATCAGAGGGTACACAAAGTACGTAGTCTAGACTACCAGTTGTATGACTTGCATTTTTGTAGAAATTGTGGAGGCTGAGTGTGTTAGGTGGTTGACTTTGTGTGTTCTGGCAATTAGGTGTCTGACTCTGAGGGTACAAGTTCGAAACCCAGATGGGACTCACCTCAAAAAGTACTAGCATTTATACTTTACCAAGAAAGTGTAATCCCACATATGACATGTTACCCAAGTGTGTGCTCAATAACGACTCTTCTGTCAAGTGTAAATCAGCTGACTCAGAACAATCCATCATCAGTTGAACCACATCTGTTTAAACATTTTACCTTCATCACAACTTTGTACACATCTTTCAGGTGTGAAGTATTTTTGAATATTTTCAAAGCTGGAAATTTTTACAGCAAGCAACCTTAATAAGTCTTGACTTACAGTGCAATTACAATTTTTTGTTTTGTTTTTTTTACTGTGAATATTTTAAAGTTGTGACCTTGGTGCTTGATGATTCACAGTTTTTTACTCACAAAAGAGCGAATGTGAAATATAATAATAATTTAAATGTATTCCCTTCAGTGAGGGTGAAACAATATAGGTTTCACCTAGTATTACCATCCTCGATATCACTATAGAGGAGAGTTATCGAAATGTATAGCCTGAAGATATCGAGGATGGGTTTGACATATTTTAGTTTTTATCATGCTTAAGTGAGCTACAATACCAGGAAAGATAATTTAATGTCTGAATGGATCACACTGTTTCTGTTCAAGCAATTTTGCTACTTGGTGACAGTATTTGACATTCATCCTGAGATACCAGATGTGATTGGAACATTTGAGGTCACATTGTGTGTATTATGTAAACATTTAAGAGAACGTTGTTTGATTTCTATTATGTCATAATCATTTCTAAATATTGTTCTCTGTCATAAAATCACAATTTTCGCATTTCAAAGGATGACCATTTAAGTCATTTTGAGAGAGCTGTTTCTTTTGTTTGGGAATGCTTCTCTTGAGATTAAAACTGAATTGATTTGTGAAAGGCATTTAGGATGCTGTAAATTGATACACTGAGAGTTCCAACAAGTGGAACGTTGTGCATGCCAACAAATGGTACAATGAAGGTGCCAACAGGTGATACACTGAAGGTGCCAACAAATGGTACATTGAAGGTGACATTGAAGGTGCCAACTTATGGATGACCTCATCAACTTTAATTGCAGCATGAAAGTAAACATTAATTGATGTTCTTGATCTTGGGTACACCAACTCTTTTAGTAATATGTTATAAAATAGAATGGACAAGAATACCAAGTTCCAAAGTTATCTGTCAAATACAGACAATATGAGACATTGCTCATAACATCACCCACTGGTTCATTTGGTCCCGAGTCAACTGTGTAAAGGCCACTTTGATAATGAAATATTGTTAAGGGTTGACATCAACAACAAACAGATAAAAACAACCTGTGTTCATAGACAGCTTGAGTAGCCTTGTGGATAGGGTGTTAGCCAGTCATGCGACAGTCTGAGTTCTATTCCCAACATGGGTATCATGGGGTCAAATCTCCTCCCATGATGTCTCCGATGATTTTCAAAGCATCCTAAAACATCACAACATGAATTTTATGAAAGTAGTGACTCTGCTCCAAAATGTTATAGAGCGTGACTTATCCCACAGTGCAGACCCTTAAAATCAATATTATCTACATCGATCTTTCCAAGATGAAAACCATGTCAGACTGAGATTCCCCGTTTCTAACCATCCGAAGAAAGAAATCATTTGAAACCTTTGTTGTTAATGTTGAAGTACCTGGCTGTGGGCAAGTTTGCCATGATAGTGGAGATAGCGTCTGCCTGAATGACGTCCAGGCTGTTTCATGTGGCAGCGAAGATGGAGTCTGGAAGATGAAGAACGGGAAAACTGTTGTGGATGTGAATCTCTTGGAGAAGCTTAATGGCCATGATGCAGGGTACATACACTGATGTATGATGGGACCACAGTGTCAAAATAAGCTATTTGTAGACAGAGATATCTGCTAAATGATCTATGGAAGTCAGGATTGGAAGTATTTTGGCAGTTCTAATTATCACTTTATCTCAGTATTTAAATCACCATGAGAAGTACACACACATTGGAATGTCACATCAGAATACAGTCTTGCTGTTTAAGAGGCAGCCTAGTGGTTTACGTGTTTGCTGA